>NW_026943435.1:4663-115628 GCF_024139115.2 Armigeres subalbatus | reverse complement strand
CATTGAGTAAATCCGGGCGAGCAACTACTTTTTAAGAAGAGGTAATATCTACCATTGCCTTCATCCAAGCAAACGCCAACTTTTAAAAAAGATATTGCATCCATCATTTCCTTAATCCGGGCAAGCGCTCCATACTAGACTAATGCATGCTTTCTTCGAAAGGATTGTGTATTTTATTATGTTATATTCACTGTTCCAGGTTTTTTTCAGCACCACTTAGAATAATGACTCATTTTTTGACCAAACAACAATTATGCCGGGAAGGGTTGTTTGGCCGAAAGCCATTTGGCTGGATGCCACTAGGCCGAACAAACCATTAGGCCGAAATCCATCTAGCCGAAAGTCATTTGGCCGAAAAGGTCATTTGGCCAAAAGGGTAATTTGGCCGAAAACGTCATTTGTCCCAACCCGAGCAGGAGAAATTGGCTCAATGATACCTAATTCTGTTATTGATACCATACTATGCTATAAACTAGCCCTGCATAAGAGGTAAAATACCAAACTAATAATACCAAAAACTAATATGCGCAATTAAGTATAAGCCATACTCAGCCATAACATACTAATAAGCCATAACATACTCAGTTATTAAATTGAATTTCAATACCAAATGCATAACCAACTATTATTCGTTTGGTATTGAAATACCTAAGCATGTTATGCCTCAAGTATTCTGCATATAAGTGTTTGGTATTTTACCTCTTATGCAAGGCTAAGCCAATTTCTGTTACCGAGATCGTCGCTTCTGCTCGGGAAAGGGTGATTTGGCTGAATAGGACATTTGGCCGAATATGAAATCCCCTTTCGGCCAAGTGACCCATTGGGCCAAATGACACTTTTGGTAAAAATGACTGTCGGCCTAATTGTCTTTGAGGCCAAATGGAAGATTTGGGGAAACATCTTTCGGTCTAGTGACCTGTGGCTAAATGGCATTCGGCCGAACGGTATTCGTCCAAATGGCCCTTTCCCATAAAGTTCTTGTGGATAAACAGAAAAACATATCACTTGTTGGCAATATAGTTGCCACCACTGCCTTATGATGCATTGAAGTACTTTTCGAGAAAAAAAGTTTCATTAAATTGTTTGCAAGTTTGTTTTCAACGCTGTCGCTATCAAAGCACATTTTTAATAGTAAAAAATTAGACCGCTTTTTCTGTTTCACGTTTTATGTACACACATAAACACACATACTACACATACATACAGACATCACCTCAATTCGTCGAGTCGATTGGTATATAACACTATGGATTTCCGTGGCATTTCCACCGAGGCAATTTGAGGTCCTTATTGAAGTGACGAACTGTCATCCAACACCTTCAATAAATGCATAAGGGATAAACACAAAGCAACTGTTAGCTCCTAAACCAGAGTTTTATACAAAAGCTATAATTCTGCAATGAATAATCTTGTGTCTAAGATGTTATTTTTAATCTCACCCTTGTGCAAATATGACATCTGTTTCTTATTCGTATAATTATTGTAACATTACTACAATCGATCAACAGCCCATATAAGTTTCCAAGTGTATTTCAAGTAGCTATTGAGCTGACCCTTGTAACAACCCTTTAACCCGTTGATTCCATAGTGCTAAATAAACGTCAATTCTTATTCTGGAACCCTAAAGACGCATCACAAAATTGCCAATTCACGGTAAGTAACAAGAACCCGTATGTGCCGCGCCTGTTCGTTTTGAGTCAGATCATCTTCTAGAGCTGTCTGCTCGGTAGATGCGCATAACTGAAGTTGGAACAAATTTCTCACCTGACGGGAACAGATCCGCGATAGACTATGGCAAAAAAAACTCCCTTGACCCTCTCGGTCTCCGCCGCCGACACCGTTCTCTTCGGGAATCGTTCAATGCCGCTTCCTGTCAATAATGCGATCAAGTTTGAGTGCCGTACAATGTCAGCCCTTCTGCCGGCTGGATGGTGCTGATCTGCTCTGCTGATGCTGCTGCTCCCGGACCGACAAGACGCTGCTCATATCTGTCAATGTCATCTTTGTGCAATGAACGCACTCTGGCTATGTGGATGGTAAAGACCAGCCCGGGTCCGGGTTAGAAGAATGTCGTGGAGACTCACGCCTTCGGGGTGATCTGGTTGCACCTTCTTACGGAGTCTGTTGCTGCTTAGGTGAGTTTTGCGATGCCTGCCAACCAGCTGACGAACAAACAGGGGGACCGATGGCTGGCGTGCTTTGGAACTGGCACACCGAGATCGACCGATTAAGATTGTTGATAATGATAATGATTGCAAATGCACGCGCAATGTCGCTCAAATGTGCTTGAATAGCAGTTCATTTGGACGATGCAGATCCGTTTTGAAAAGATGAGTCCATCTATGCTCATCTGTTGGGTTTTATTATATCGACATTTGTTCTCAATAATTCTTCAAAAAATAGTTCAGTATATGCATAACATTACATATATTTAGCATAAGTTTGGGCTTTTTACATGAGTGTGTTATTAGGCATTTTGTCACCTGAAACGATTATTGGGCATCGCATATGCTACTTGAATGTTTACGCATTACTACTTCCGTTATTAACGAATGACAGTGAAAAATGGGTCGAAAAAATAGTTCACGACTAAAGAATTCTACTGCGGATTGCCGTTTTGAGATGGTATGATCACAAAATTGAGATTTGGAAACCTGCGGGTTCGTCACTTGTATTGTTTTATTAAACAAGGGTAAATCATTAACATTGTTTATGTGTGTGATGTAAAATGAAAAATGATAACGAGCTAGTGACTCTCTCTTTTGCTTTATAAGCAGGATGTCGAGAGTTTAATCCCATCCTAGTGCTCTTTCCACTTTGTATCTCAAACTTAGTTCTAACCGTGTTTTCACATATATAGAGCATTATGTTGAACTTTGGAATGTCCTCTTTTGTCATAAGACGAGTTAGTACTATCTTATTTAATTCCACCACTTGACAAGTGGTAGAATTAATTGATTTTTTTTTCCAGTTCAGCCTTGCATGGGTACCGAGGTTTCTAAAACTAACTATTCTGAAAAGTTGTTTCCGCTGCTTACAGTTTAGCCTCAAACGGAGTTTGAAATTAAAGTCTTTCAATCATCTCCATGGTAACATGATTTATGTTTTATTTCTGGGACTGCTGTTGGTAGCAAGGGCTAAATACGATAAATCCTTAATTTCCACGACTTGTTGCCCTAGCTCGAAAAATGGATTAAGCTAGGGATCTGTTTGGCAGATCACTGCGTCAAAGTAATCTACCAAGTGTTACGAGTCAATTAATCAAATGGGATAGTACTAACTCGTCGTACGACAAGCGTGTTTTCACGCGTTCTACCAAACATTCTTACCATAATATCATTCACACCAACAATTCTAAAACCTCCTGTGGCATCTATGAGCAGTTGAAGCGTTCTCTGCATCTTTCATAATCAGGCGTTCAGCTTACCACTATTCAGGTTTTTCCATTCACATGTTACATGGTCAGAAGTCAGGACAGGTATTGACTGTTAAACGTGTTAACAGATGGAGACGCATGGTGTATCTCCTTATTATTATCAAATTTCAAATAGGGGAAGTGCACCGGTTTTGGCCAACTTAGTGCCTAATTTGGCCAACCCTGAAAAATACATATTTTTCCAAAATAATCGATCAGTTGAAAGCAGCGTTGAAGCGTGAGGGATATATCTCTTGTTGGAACTAATAAAACCCTTGTGAATTGCTTTATTTTTGGAGTAATTCGCGAAATTGGCCAAATTAGGAACATGGCCAAAACCGGTACAGTTCCCCTACAGCATTACTTACGAGGTACACCTTACGACATTTAACTTCGTCGAAAGGAAAACAGCTTGCTAGCGTCCCAACGACCGAATTGGGTCACTCATGTTCAAAAGTGATGCAGCAGGTTATGCTACTCGCAACATCTCATCATTGGAGATCTTTCAATCGTCGCGGAACCCGCAGTGTTGTTACGATAGACGGGGATGCTTTCTAGGCGTTCGATGAATTTGTCTACGTTAGATCCTTGCTATACGGCTGATATTGAAATTCACACCCGTACCAAATGTGTCATGTACAAAACGCTAATAAGACTGGTAGTCCTCTACGGACATGAAACATGTTGCAAGCACTCAGTATACGAGAGACGGGTGCAGCGAACCATCTTTAGCGGTGTGCACGTTACACTATGTCCCGATTTGTCACACACATGTTGTTTCCTGACGATAGCATGTAGCTGAGATGGAGACACTAATTAAAAATCAACTAAAGGAGCCTGAAAACGCAGCACTCATGTGATTGAGCTCGAAGCGTGAGACTATCGTAGTTTTCCATGATTTAATATAGGCCGTTAATTCGGCATCTGAGATCTCCAACTCCTCCGAGAAGTTGTTGGGAGTAGTTAGAGGAATGTTGTTAACATGCTCGTTAACGGCTGGAGTTAACAAACGCACAGTCAGGGTCAAGTTTTACGTGCTGTTTATTTTTCATATTTTTTTCTGTGTATTTCTGAGGCCCACCATTCTGGTCTGGATGAAGACGATAGATGAATGCTTTGATAAGTATAAACACAAGTTCAGAGTTCATTGCTTTCACATGAAGTTATCATTACCATGTGCCATTTACGAGTGACATTTTATAGACGTATAAAATCTTTGGTGGTCAGGAGCGGTTGGTACATGTTGTCTCCGATATCGTCTCCCCAAAGGAACTCAACTGTCGATCAATTGCTTCATGCCTTTCCAACGCACCTCGTAGATACCGTTGAAGTAGACACTTCTCCTTCTTCATTGGCATTACATCCCCCACTGGGACATTGCCACCTCGCAGTGTTCAAAGCAGTTCCCGGTTATTAACTGCGAGGTTTCTAGTTACCTAGCCAAGTTACCATTTCTGCATTCGTATATCATGAGGCTAACAAGATGATACATGTATGCCCAGAGTAGTCGAGACATTTTCCAAACCGACAATTGTCTAGACCGGCACCGGGAATCGAACCCAGCCGCCCTCAGAATGGTCTTGCTTCGTAGCCGCGCATCTTCCCACTCAACTAAAAAGGGCCCCACTGTAGACACACTTTTTTTGCTTGTTATCTAGTACATGCATTCATCTCTTAGACTAGGTGTTCCGTGTTTTCTTAACACTATCATCCTCATTTGCTATGTTACATTTTTAGTTATCATTAATACATTTCAATTGCCTTTGGCAGTTAGGATATTTCCTCTGGTTGAATTGAACCATGTAGGAATTACAATATTTTCAACTTAAACTAAACTTAACCTAATTTATACTAAGGGTACAAGGAGCTAATCGTTGCAATAGAAGATTTCAACGATTTTTGTCTGTAATTGGATTTTTTTATTAGAAATTCTATGAAATTCATTGGTACTATACCACGGAGGCAACTTCAAAATCATTTTCAAAATTTTATTTTTAACCCTCTGGAGTGTCTTCTTTCTGGTATTGCAGCAACGAGACCATATTGACACAGCATATGGTGTAGTTGCTCTAGTTGGTCTAGTTCCAACGGAAGTCCTAAATATTTAGCTTCGCTAGACCAATCAATTGGAACCCCATTCATAGTGACAATATGTCTGCTAGAAGGTTTCAAATAAGAAGCACTCGGCTTATGTGGGAAAATTATAAGCTGAGTTTTGGAAGCGTTCGGGTAGGAGAATCCGGGCTCAAGATCGTGTAGTGGCCTTCCTCCATGTCGTTGTTCCAGATGGTACTGTTTCGATTGCCGCGACTTGAGGCTTGATGCTTTGCATTTAGGCTACCGGCAATGATGTAGGCTGAACTTGCCTCCGCTTTCGCTTAACGGGACATTCGAAGGATAATAGTATAGCCGATGATGCATTGCCAGCTTTGGATTGAGTTGGGCAGTACGCTACGATGAGCGAGATTGTCATTGACAGAAGTGGTAACTTCGAAACCGATGGCCTCGATGACATTCAGATGTAGTGTTATGTCCACGCCACCTCCTCTGGTCTGCCGTTCAAGGTTCACAATGCGAAAGTCCGGAAAGTAGATGTTCACCTCTGGTTTAAGATGCGATAATTTTGCTCCTAAGCGAGCAAGCGTGCCAGGCCAACCCTTGTAGCCATTTCCAATAATGAACATGCCAAAGTGAAGACCTGAATCGAAACGTGTTTTGCAACGGCGCATCCGAGTAACGCGCTGAGAGAAGATCGACATAGGTTTCTCCGACATGTATAGCGGAGCGGGATTGCATCGTTCTCCAGATGACGACAGAATTCAGGAGTAGGAAGCGGGGCCGATTGTGGATGAAACGGCTGGTGCTGGAGCTTGTACTGACGCAGCTGCCGCTTCCAGTGACTAGGGCGGTTGTAACGATGGAAGGACTGGAATCGCTCGACGGGAAGCCGGGATGTTCGGATAGTTCACCTTATCTAGTGCTGGAACATGGTTCTTCTCATAGGAATTCCACACGCTTTGGTGGCGCGGCCACTTGATATCAGCCTCCACCATCTGATGACTGTAAATCCGTTGGGTGGGCCTCTCCACCTTTATTGCAGCACGGGGCCATGTGGCAAATCCGGGTGCCATGCCCCAAGTTACCGTGGCGTCGCAATGTGCAAGCCTGTAGCGCTCCCCAGATTGACACATGCTGTAAACAAGTTTCTATTGGTCATATACAACCAAATTCAGTAATATATGAGCTGCCCATGATCGCATATTTGTAACACTCGCATTTTTGTTCATTTTGTAAAAATTTCGTGAATCGTTCATAAAGCTTAATTTACTTCATCTAATCCCACAACAGTAAAATAGGCATAACCATCTTACTTATATGTGGTAAGCTGGAAATGATTGATTTGTGGGGAGGCCAAACGATTTACAAAATCAACTAAAATGCAAATGTTACAAGTATGTGATCATGGGCAGTGAGTTACTGCAACAAAATTGGTCTGAGTTGTGCTGCTAGGGTCCCAGTCAACGGCCATGTAGTTTATAGTACAGATGAGCTTCAGGTCAGGCCCGATACTTTCTCGTCTTGTCGGGACGAGCGATTTGGTGGATGGTGACAGACTTGATGCCACACCATTCCAGCTCGGCAATGAGCTCCTTCTCAGTCCACGCAACAAATCCTTGAGTGGCTTCGTGCTAGGGAGTTCATGAATGAAATACTCATACTTGTGGATTTTAAGGAACTCTACAACACACTTGGGTAATCCTTGTTTGCTGTCATCGCATTTTTTTTCGGAAACTGCTTGATTTTTCATCCATCTCTGACTTTGACACCTTGTATCTTTGGAACCAAAGTACGAAGAAACTTTATTTTTGATTTTTCTTATATATGTAGAGTGTTGGCAATGGATAGAAAATACTTCAAAATGTATTGGGAGACATGACATGTCCGATTATTGATCGCCTGAAATCCTATAATGCACAGGCGAGAAAGCAGCAAGGTATTATTTGTCTACATTTTAGTATCTGCTGAGCATAATTCCATTAGATCAAACTGAAAGTACAATTGATTGAGAAATCCAACACAAGCCCAACAGTTGGATAATTAAATTTTGGATTGGAAGAATTCTTTATCTATTTTCCGATAAAATGATAAACAAGTTCGGGATCATTTCATTTTTTTATTTATTTAGTCTACATCTAAACAGATAACACTGAATCAACAATTTGACGCCACAATACACGGTTCCAGGCCGCATCTCTCCATCCTCGAATACGCCCTACGCTCGCCAAGTCTTTGTGCCCCTGGTCTGCCTATCTCGCTCGCTGCGCTTCACGCCGTCTCGTACTTGCCGGATCGGAAACGAAGTTCGGGATCATATGAAGCAAAACGGATTAAGGATTCTAAAAGCACGCCAATTTAATTCCATCATTTTTTTCCGCGCAACATGAAACCATTTCAGTTTAACACAGGGTTACTACTCCTGGACTTCATCTCATATATAGCTATAGCTATAGCTATAGCTTCTGTACATATCCTATCAAAAAGAAAACAATGAAATAGAATTTCATAAGCTTCTAATTTTGTTGTTTTGTGAAGTGATAAAATTGCTGTTTTATTTGTTCCTTTCGTGATTATCTACATGAATACCGGAGACCACAACTGGGTGAGCAGAATCGAGCAAAACTATCGATAAAGGCTATTAATTGCATATTATTCGGCAACTCGGCCGTACGAAAACCATTTTATTGTTAAATATCTTGGCTGTGCATATGCACAGCACATGTTTCGAAATGGACAAATTGATATGAAATTTGCGAAAAAGAATCCACGTGTCTTGGAGGGATCAGTGTGGAAGCTGATATATCTCCACTGGCTTCCACACTGATATTCTTCCCTCCCCCTTCGTACGGGAGCTTGAGAGAAGGAAGGTCGTGTGATATGTGCCTTCACGTATATTGCCCTCCGCTCGCTTTCAAATCGACTTCTATAAAAACATTCTTCATGCCTGCCGTATCCTAACGGAACTGTCAATTCTATACTTTCGCCTCTAATTCTATCATGAACCTTTACGTCTAAGTTTGGAAGATGATATTAGCATTTCCATATCATTGTAAATCGTTTAACTTCACGTAGAAGTAACACACATAAAATTATTAAATAATGGAATGTATATTACTAACAGTCCCATCTACAAAAAGGGCGATAAGCTGGATTGTAGCAACTACCGCGCAATCACATTGCTGAACGCCGCCTACAAGGTACTCTCCCAAATTTTATGCCGTCGACTAGCACCAACTGCAAGGGAGTTCGTGGGGCAGTACCAGGCGGGTTTTATGGGTGAACGCTCCACCACGGACCAGGTGTTCGCCATTCGCCAAGTACTGCAGAAATGCCGCGAATACAACGTGCCCACACATCATCTATTCATCGACTTCAAAGCCGCATATGATACAATCGATCGGGACCAGCTATGGCAGCTAATGCACGAACACGGTTTTCCGGATAAACTGACACGATTGATCAAAGCGACGATGGATCGGGTGATGTGTGTAGTTCGAGTTTCAGGGGCATTCTCGAGTCCCTTCGAAACCCGCAGAGGGTTACGGCAAGGTGATGGTCTTTCGTGTTTGCTATTCAACATCGCTTTGGAAGGGGTAATACGAAGAGCAGGGATTAACACGAGTGGTACAATTTTCAATAGTTATCCAGTTATTTGGTTTCGCCGACGACATTGATATCATGACACGTAACTTTGAGAGGATGGAGGAAGCCTACATCAGACTGAAAAGCGAAGCTAAACGGATTGGACTAATCATCAACACGTCGAAGACGAAGTACATGATAGGAAGAGGCTCAAGAGAGGTCAATGTGAGCCACCCACCACGAGTTTCTATCGGTGGTGACGAAATCGAGGTGGTTGAAGAATTCGTGTACTTGGGCTCACTGGTGACCGCCGATAACGATACCAGCAGAGAAATTCGGAGACGCATAGTGGCTGGAAATCGTACGTACTTTGGACTCCGCAAGACGCTCCGATCGAATAGAGTTCGCCGCCGTACCAAACTGACTATCTACAAAACGCTTATAAGACCGGTAGTTCTCTACGGACACGAGACCTGGACGATGCTCGTGGAGGACCAACGCGCACTGGGAGTTTTCGAAAGGAAAGTGTTGCGTACCATCTATGGTGGGTTGCAGATGGCGGACGGTACGTGGAGGAGGCGAATGAACCACGAGTTGCATCAGCTGTTGGGAGAACCATCCATCGTTCACACCGCGAAAATCGGAAGACTGCGGTGGGCCGGGCACGTAGCCAGAATGTCGGACAGTAATCCGGTGAAAATGGTTCTCGACAACGATCCGACGGGAACAAGAAGGCGAGGTGCACAGCGGGCAAGGTGGATCGATCAGGTGGAGGACGACTTGCGGACCCTCCGCAGATTGCGTGGTTGGCGAAGTGCAGCCATGAACCGAGTTGAATGGAGAAGTCTTTTATGTGCAGCACAGGCCACTCCGGCCTTAGTCTGATGATAAATAAATAAACAATTTTCAATAAGTCCGTCCAGCTATTTGGTTTCGCCGACGACATAGATATTATGGCACGTAACTTTGAGAAGATGGAGGAAGCCTACATCAGACTGAAGAGGGAAGCTAAGCGGATCGGACTAGTCATCAACACGTCGAAGACGAAGTACATGATAGGCAGAGGTTCAAGAGAAGACAATGTGAGCCACCCATCGCGAGTTTGCATCGGTGGTGACGAAATCGAGGTGGTAGAAGAATTTGTGTACTTGGGCTCACTGGTGACTGCCGAAAATGACACCAGCAGAGAAATTCGGAGACGCATAGTGGCTGGAAATCGTACGTACTTTGGACTCCGCAAGACGCTCCGATCGAATAGAGTTCGCCGCCGTACCAAACTGACAATCTACAAAACGCTAATTAGACCGGTAGTCCTCTACGGACACGAGACCTGGACGATGCTCGTGGAGGACCAACGCGCACTTGGAGTTTTCGAAAGGAAAGTGCTGCGTACCATCTATGGTGGGGTGCAGATGGCGGACGGTACGTGGAGGAGGCGAATGAACCACGAATTGCATCAGCTGTTGGGAGAACCATCCATCGTTCATACCGCGAAAATCGGACGACTGCGATGGGCCGGGCACGTAGCCAGAATGTCGGACAGTAACCCGGTGAAAATGGTTCTCGACAACGATCCGACGGGCACAAGAAGGCGAGGTGCGCCGCGGGCAAGGTGGAAGATGACTTGCGGACCCTCCGCACAGAGAACAGACGTTGAAGCTGCACTCGCCATGTTGTGATAACTTTTTACTGTTCATTTTGAAATAACTTTGGAATGTCGCCGTTATCCCCTGCATAATCAGCGCTAGCGTCATCAAAAATGCCACTGTGCGCTAGGGCCGTTATGCATGCAAGAGCATACCAGCGCCATCGTGTTGTCAAAATGAGATTGTGAGTTGCAATGTCGACGTCGATAGCGTTGCGGTTCGGTGTGTTTGTTTACACATGTTTTGTAAGAAATTTTGTTCGAGCCTCCATGTCTGTTCTCTGTGCCCTCCGTAGACTGCGTGGTTGGCGACGTGTAGCCATGGACCGAGCCGAATGGAGAAGACTCTTATATACCGCACAGGCCACTTCGGCCTTAGTCTGAATAAATAATAATAATAATATTACTAACAGAAAACGAAGATAAAGTACCATTCTACTCCATATTCGTTGTTTCGAATTATAAATCGTGAAATGCTTGGTAGACAATTGCATGCAACTAGTTCTATACAATATTCAAGGTACACTTATTTATTGCTTGCAATCAATTCCTGCAAACGTATCAAACATTGAATACAATCTGATACGCAAGAATAATATTATCAGCATCATCGCACACTATTTTGTGACAGTGCAACTCATATAAGTGGGAAGCATTAACTTCAAAGAGATGAGCGGTACACTAGTTTCGGTGGTTTTTATCCTAACAAACATTGGTGGTGGGCTAAACTCATATATAGTCAAAAACGTTTGTTGTATGTAGTTTCCAGCGAACCATTCGGTTCATTCCTGGCATATGTTCAATTACGGGATTGATTGGTATGGAAAATTCGTAAAGGGAGAATGGTAGGGGAACAGACGGCTTTGGCAGGTTTTGTTCTATTATTGGCAGGGGGGTTTTTGTCGACCGAATTTTATGAAATTTGGCCACAATATTCTTTGATATGCAAAGAATGTTTGGGCCAAATTTGAGCATAATCAGTCATAAAAAACCCCCCTGCCAATAATAGAACAAAACCTGCCAAAGCCGTCATTAACCCTATTTAACGCAATTGCAGAGCTAAATTGCTCATCACATAAAATATGTCATAAACAATAGTTTTTAATACGTTTTAGCGAATGTATCAATTAATATTCAAAATTGTTATCTAAGCTGTAACGAAAAGATTGATTGATTTTCTCCATAATTGGCTGATAGGCTGTTCATGTAGCTCGGCGCTTAGATGGTGATTCAAAACTTTAGGAAAATAAACAAATGGCTGATTATGCTGAGTTTGGAATTTAAAGTATAAAGTAACAAAGGGGTAGATATCCTGCGTAGAAAATCAATACATTTTTAGAAGCGGCGTCATATTCTCATCTTCGTAGTCTTACGTCTACAGTTCATACAGCCGATCATAGGGCTGTCCCCTTATTGTTTTTAATGCATTAGAAATGCGAAGAAAAATAATATGGGAATATGCTGAAGAACAAGAAGGAGTAGTATTTGCGAGAACAAGCAAACAACATTGCTCGCAAAAAGCGCAAAAAAATGCAATATTATATAATGATTAATATTATAATGATAAGAGTTATTAAATGAGCACATCGGCTCCGAAGAGTTTTGTATAGAACAAACGCGCCTTCAATAAGCGAATCGGAAGAAAAAATAATTTCAAATCATACCGCTTCCGTATGTTAACCAACAAGCGTTAAAACTAGCTGGTGAGTGGTGATGCATATCATCAGATGAATGCATATCAGGGTTCGGATTTCTCAGTCACTCACGCGTCAACAGATTTCTCCACCATCCACTTCATCCGAAAAAAATACAAAGCGATGAACTCCGACACAAGCGATGGTGCGAAAAATTGTTATCCTTCTTCAAAACTAAATTAATTTACGTTAATTTACAATGTTATGAAAACTCATATGTGAGTATGTACGTTATGTGGAAGATATTGATTTGGAAAATGTATTGGAGGTAACCACTTTCCCTTCGATGGGACTCGAGCCCATGACCCTACAGTACGCTAGACTGGTGCTTTAACCAACTAAGCTACGAAGGACCTCTGGACCTCGCGTGTCGTCCATTGCACGCAGCGAACCCGATCGAAACCGAAAGATAGAGGTTGTACCGATTCCCGCTCGGTTGAACGGAAAGGTACGCGAAGGTGGGTCGCTTTGGGTATGTGTGCCTCTATCCGTAAGTGTGGATCGCCCCCGGGACGTAATCGGCATTTTTACGCCGCCATTGCTCTCGCGGAACAAAACGGAAGCTTCCGTTCCAGCCGCCACTGCCTCCGCATCTCTAGTTCGGCCATTACACACACGCGGGTCATCTTGTCGCTGCGCGCCAAAACGCAGTGTGGACATCTCGGTGACAGCCATAGCATCACCGTCATCAACGAGGTTTCCAAGAGCCAGCGGATACGTCGAAGTTCATCAGGCCCCATCGGTCATCAAAAAACCTGCGCAAGTACGTTTAAAGCTAAGTACATGGCCATGTTTGCTCTTGTTTTTCCATTCCCGTAGAGAACGTCCAGCACGAATAAAACGTTCTAGAAATGAAGTGATTGTGATTAGTCTAATTACGTTTAACGTCAATTTCTTGAATGTACGACTCACTAATTTCGGGAGCTAAACACGTTATTTGCTTGGTTGAGTAGATACTTTTTGCGGTCCCTAAGATCTTGCAGTGAATGAATGGGAGGAGATTTAGCTTGCGTTTGAGAGATTTTGCCAATTTCGCATAACAACCGTTCTAAGGTTTCCCCTGAGCCAAACAGTCTCAAAAGGTCGGGCAATTAAAACGTGACCGGCGGTCCGGTCTCGTTGACCGGTCTCATTGAGAGTGGCGCTAAAGTCGTCGATTAAACTCGGTAAAAGTGTACGGTTATAACCTACTACGGGGTCCAGAAGAAACTGCGGTCAAAAAAGATTCACCACCGCACCAAATGTGTCATGTACAAAACGCTGATAAGACCGGTAGTCCTCTACGGACATGAAACATGGACAATGCTCGAAAAGCACTCGAAGTATTCGAGAGACGGGTGCTTGGGACCATTTTTGGCGGTGTGTGGCGGCGAAGAATGAACCACGAGCTCGCCCAGCTCTACGGCGAACCCAGTATCCAGAAGGTAGCCAAAGCCGAAAGGGTACGATGGGTAAGGTATGTTGCGAGAATGCCCTACAAAGATGGTGTTCGCTTCCGATTCGGCAGGTACGAGATGCGTGGAGCGCAGCGAGCATGGTGGGTTGACCTGGTACAAAACGACATGGCGAGCATGGGGCGCATTCAAGGATGGAGAGATGACGCTTCGAACAGTGTATTGTGGGGTAAAATTATTGATTCAGTGTTATCTGTTTAGATGTAAACTAAATAAATGAATTGAAATGAATCTCCTCTAAAAATAAGAAAAACCCAACTTAATTCACCGAGTGGTGATACTGCCTTTCTCGCATTTAACCAAGACACCAACCTTATATAACGCTTATATAGTTCGAGTCCATTTTCTTAATAACGTTTAAACGGAATGGTCGATCGTTATCAAATTCAATAGTGATTAACAAGGCTTTTTCTCCTGTCGAATGCAACTTGTTGCGAGTTCGATTTTAGAGTGAAATAATAGCTTTTCGGTACAACTTTGTTGTACGAGAAAGGCAAAAATGTGAGGCCTCCAATAATTTCTTTGAAAAATGTATTTCGCAATAGTCACTTGTTTCAATTGATTATTTTGCTGCAAAAATTTATATTTGGCCCGTAAATTATTTTGCAATCTAACTGTCAATTGTTGAGTTTTTCGCTGCGCCGCTTTCTAAATCATTTTTTGTGCGATCGCATTGGGTTTTCTCTCAACTCACCCTATTATTGCATTTAATAAACATTTCAACTTTCCCCGTCAAATTTGCAAACCTTTTGCGTATATAAACACTGATCTTAAGACTAATCGATTAGTGAGGAAATCTTGCAATTGGTCCATGCGTTTATGAGTTATTTTGCCTCAAAAGAAATGCAAACTCATTTTTATATATAGAGATTTGCTGACAACAGTGTACATGAATGTCTTAGATAACTAATTTAGTCTACCGGACCTTCCTACCCTACTGATCTACAGTTTTTCCCAACATCAAAGAGGTCATCTACGAGATAAAAGAATCGCACACACGATGTAAGCGCTCCGAGGAAACCGTATAGGGTAAGGGAGGTATTTTGGACGAAGATCGCAGCTGTGACTGTCTGAGTCTGAGTCTGAGCTGTCTACCAATAATGGTGCCTGATGCTCGATGTGAGACAGAAAATCAGAAGCATCAGTCTCACCTTTCAATATTTTAGCAACTAGTGAAGCTTGCTGAATCTTTCGGCTTCGCAGCAGCGTATCAAGTCCCAGGAACCGACAACGCTCCACGTACGGAAAGAGATTTAAGGAATCTCTCCACGGTAGATCTTTTAGGCTTAGCGCAATTGGATGAATCTTCGAAGAACGCGTAGATAGTAAATTTTCCAGTATTTGTCATACCAATGCACAATGAAGTGATTTAAGGCAATGAAGATCGGGGTAATCAAGGGACATTTTCATGTTGAATCCCAATTGACATATAGCTTCCGATATAACCTAAGAAATTTGCTGATTGAAAATAAGCTCTGCATCTAGAATATATGAGCGTTATTCCTGACGCTCAAGGACATTTCCGTCAATGCAGTATTTGAACGTGATAGGAGTTCTCAATCTATGAAACGTAATCATCACATAGGTATTTCGCAACGCTAACTACAAGTTTGTTCAATTTACGCCATTCAGCAAAGGTATTCTGCAATGTAGAATCGATGAAGAACAGCGTAAATATCAATACACCCAGATTGCTGCCTTGTAGGTAGACACAATAATCATCTGCGAGCATCGCATCTTTTGCATATAAAATGTTGTATAAGAAAATTCCCTTCACCTAACTGGTAAACGGACACAGTCACCTTTAGCATGATCTGGTAAACATATGCAAGCCGTAAAACAATGTCGAATTGGAATGCATCATAAAAACTACAATTCCAACGAACAACCTTTATCCCAAACAACATACTGCGCCAAGATGTCCAAAACGCCAAACAATTTACAACGTTGTGGGGGTTCGCAAACGAAACAGTTTCCTCCCCCCGCTACAGACTCTCCTAACGGTGCGTCACCGTAGGTATTCAAGGTTAAGGCTGCAAAACAGTTTACCATTTCAATCAAGCGCCAAAACTTTTGCTCTTTCGATTTCCACCAACCAACAGCTACTTGGCACCTATAACAAAACACTTAACAGTGGTTTCAAACCCGCATTTCCTCCCCCAATGATGGAAAACGAACGAACCAAACAATCGACAGACAGCTGCAAGTATCCAACAATAACTCAAAAGACACTTTCCTGGCAAAGGTTCCCATTTTTCGATTCAAGTTCATGTCGGTGTAAATAAAATTCATTATTGCATTGACACCCGGTCCTTTGTCTTGCAACACGGCGGAGTGGGGGTCGCTGAATAAAATCGTTCGAAAAACACGGAAGGGAAATTTACACCTCTGTACACGGCTAGATTGCCTTTTCCAATCTATTGATACTGAGCACACGAAGGGGGCAAGATCTATTGCCTTTTTCAGGGCGGTATGCAGTGGTTAACGGAAGTTCCCGCGTTTTGGCCCTGTGAAGCAAATTGAATGTGTTCCTTTCGGGAAACGAAACATAGTTGCTTCGTTGAGTGATGTATGGGCTTCGTGCATTGATACAGTTTTGCCTCTGGTTGGATAGATTTCCTCTGGCTCCGGGCTCATCGGAATGCATTTGTTTGAGCCATCATGTTGGGGGAGAAAACAAGACACGATGAATGCCACGCGACAGGCTAAAGGACAGCAACATCCGAGGCTGTCACGCAAGTGCCAAGTGCAGAATAGATTAACTGTCAGGTGGCGAGGTTGGCATTCACAATGGACAGATTTATGTGCATAGATAGATTAAAACGGAAGAAGTTATTATGGTCTTAATGAAGGCAAGATAATGGGTTTATTTGATAGCTCGTGTGCAAAGTTTGATTGATTATTGAACATCCAGGGATCTACATTTCAACTTCTCAAGTCTTGATTGAATTCAGAAAACTATGGATTCACGTCACTTATTGTCAGAAGCATTTATACCTATTTGGTAAAGTGCTTATATTTAAACCTTCCGGGCATACCTGATTGATTGGTTGTCTTTATTTGAGAGACTTGCAACCCTAGGCGAGCTCATCTATAGAAAATCATCCATGTCTTAGGAAGTTCTTATCGTGATAATCTGTGCTACCAATTTACAATCCTATTGGCAGCTCAAACCGAAGAAGTTAAGAAATCCGAAACTAAACGAAAACTATAGAATCTATATGTAAACCAATTAAGATGTCAATCGCTAGGAGGTTTGATTGGACGTGATGCACTTCTGTTTTGGTTCATGGTTGTAAACTATCTTCTAGAACAAATACATACGTTCAAAGCGATTAATTGCTTCAGATTACGAATGCTGGTTGTTTACTGGAATCTATATTTCTTTATTGGTTCTAAACACGAACAGAAAATAAATGCATTTCAAAGAGTAAAAGTTTGACTATTACAAAGCAATTCTATTTTAAAACATCTCAAAACACAGCATTCTCAATAATCCATCGAACATACGAACTAACTCGGGTGTAGATTCCAGGATGATTTGCCTCGCCGCACCGAATGCCCCAAGAGACGATTCCGACCGACACCCAACGGTTGTTGGGCAGCTGTAGCATCAAAGGGCCCCCACTGTCACCCTGGCATGAATCCTTACCACCACTGTAGTCACCAGCGCAAATACTCGTTTCAAAGATCCTATTGACATAAACATCCTGACAGTCTCTGTTGGACCAAATTGGAAGCGTAACCTCCATCAGTATCTTGGAATGTGGTCCACCGAAAAATTGAGTTCCCCAGCCTACAACCACTCCACGATAACCATTCCAAGAATCGTCCAACGGAGGCATGCAAATGGGCCAAATGTACGAGTTGAAGTATGATGGCCGGAATAGCTTCAACAGCGCAATATCATTCTCGTAACTGACCGGATCGAAATCAACATGACTTCGAATCTCCGTCACCCGAAAGTCTCTCGACCTAGTTTCATTGTACTGCGTGAAGTCGTATTCGCCCAATCGCACCAGGAACTGATGAATCTTAAGATTCAATACGCAATGCGCAGCCGTCAAGACGTGTCTGTCAGTAATCAGTACTCCACCACAAAACTGCTGCTGTCCATTGTTCGGAATAAGTGCCGCCATCCATGGCCACTCTCCAGGATCCGCCGGTACCCCCCCAGCTATCTTCGATAGCTGCTTAGTCGATATGCCACAACCTCGTTCCTCCTGTCGATCACGGCTGTCTTTACCGGTGATGGTGTTGTCACCGTCCAAGCCATCTACTTGGTCATAATCGTCCGCTTGCGATGGTAGACGAACGGAAAATTCCGGACCCACTCCATCACCTGTGTTTTCCGGGCAGCATATCCCGATGGACCTTTGAAAATATTTATACATTGAAAGGTTTTTTTTCGATAATGGTATTTCGAGAAGACTTACATATTTTCAATAACGCACAGTTGTCCCAACATTTTCCATAAATTGTCCTTTGAATCTACGATTTTACAGTGTTGATAGCGCTTGCAGTGCCCTTTCGCTCCCGATGCAGTAGTGCACTCCTGATAAGCTTTATTTTTCTGCAAATATGGTTTTGAATTATTTATCTCAATTTGTTCAAATGCCCAATAATTAGCTCACCGGAAACGGATTCAGAACATTTCCAATAAATCGCTTCTTTCGTAAGAGGTTCAGATCTAAATGCTTCTTCTCACGATCGGCTTGTACCACTCGGAATGGTTTTCGTCGCTGCGAGGGTCGATCTGCATTACTAGTTCTGGAATCATTACTCTCGCCAATGTGATTTATCTCGTGATCGTCAATTGCTGGATGAGATATAAATGAAAAATAATACAAAAATTAAAACTGGAAAATTAGATGTCGGATTTTTTTTACATCAGTTTGAGTATGTCAATAGCATAGTGAAAAACTTCGATTATGCAGGCTAAGACGTTGGGCCATAATAAATCTAAAAATTACTACATTTGACGATGGTTTTGGTTTGACCAAAAAGTTACACAATTGTGTGAAATAAGGATAGGTATTTACACGAGATTTTAGAAATGCTTACATTTAATTATGTCGATTTTATCGAATAAACAAGTTTTAATAATTTGAATAAATAGACCTTTCGTTACTTTCTATGGGTTTGTAGAAAACAAGATTAGGAATAGTCTTGTCAAAATTTACAACCAAACCGGAATTTTTAATAAAAAAAGTTTTGTTCCAAGGTTGCAATTCAAATTTTCCTTTCTTATGATATGTAGGTAACTAGTAACTAGTAGTAGTAACTAAAGCAAGTATACAATAAGGATATTTTAAAAAATCGTTAGAAGTGATTTGAAACGAATTTCCGTGGAATTTCACGAAATTAGGGCATGGTGAATTCTGATTATTTTGATTTCGTTTCGTTTGTTAAATTAAAAAAAAATCGTTAAATTAAAATTTTATTGAAATTAAAAGTTAATTATTGAAAATATAAAAATTAATTAGATAAGAAGTTAAATCGCTTGCAATAAATAGTGCATAACTCTTGTTATAACTAAATGAAAAGGAATTTCGAAAAAAAATTTTTGCCATTCCTGATCATAATATCTGGTTTACAGTTCGTCTTTGAGTGATAAAACGGCCTACTTTTCCATACCAACGAAATGGGTGCTTTAATGAACATTATGCAACTCAAATGGGTTGCATAATATTCATTATAGCACTCATTTGGGTGCTATAATGAAAAATCAACATCAGAACAGTAGTTACATGACTACATTTTGCTGAATTAGCTTCGGTAAGTGCTCAAATAATGTATTCTATGCGCCCCGTAATAAATTAAATAGTTTAGTGGACATGCCATCAAAAATTTCCAAAGTCAAGTACATCTATCGCTTCACGGCTTATCGAACTATGCAATGTGGCACGGTAACATGAGATCTGATCGTTCTCTGCAGCAACATAATTTATTGGCAAGAATGATCATGTGAAGTAAATTAGACTGTACAATTTTGGTACAGATTTATCAAATTTAAGTCAATTTTTTGTCATTGCAAAAAATAGCGTGTGCAACTCGTTGCAAAATTCGATTTTTTCAGCACTCGTAGTATTTATCCAACTCGGCAAGCCTCGTTGGATAAACGTACAACTCGTGCTGAAAAAATCATCTTTTTGCAACTTGTTGCACAAACTACTATTATGGAACACTAAATTTTATATACATCAAAAAATTTCGACTGCACCGCTGAATGAAATTAAAAAAGTTATTAACCCTTCTGTTACAAATCCCCTTTTTGAAAACAAAAATAAAAATCTTTTTGGCTGTAACTTTTTTGTCTTTTCAACTTTTTTTTTCGAAAATTCGCCAAAAGAAGTGGAAGTTTTATAAGTTTTATGGGTTTCTAGGATTGGTCACTTGGTTTCGGAATTATGCCGGATTTAAAATGGGTGTTGGCCTTTGACCATGGGGCCCTCCTTAACCGTGCGGTAAGACGCGTGACTACAAAGCAAGACCATGCTAAGGGTGGCTGGGTTCGATTCTCGGTGCCGGTCTAGGCAATTTTCGGATATGAAATTGTCTCGACTTCCCTGGGCATAAAAGTATCATTGTGTTAGGCTCATGATATACGAATGCAAAAATGGTAACTTGGCTTAGAAACATCTCAGTTAATAACTGTGGAAGTGCTTAATGATTACTAAGCTGCGAGGCGGCTCTGTCCCAGTGTGGGGCTGTAATGCCAATAAGAAGAAGAAGAAGTTAGCTTTTGACCATTTCTCAGAACGCATACTTCGGATATGATTATTTTAGATATTTTGATTGGAAACGGCACATAAACTATACCAAATATGATCAGAAATTTGATCAGCACAAAATATGGCCTGTATTCCAGATTCCGGACGTTCCGCTGGAACCTGTTACGGGGTCACTTCACGGAAATGGGCTAATACGATCATGCAGCACAGCAAACTTCATGATTTCAAAACTTATGGCATTCTATGGTAGTTTTGTACTTCCTGGACCGTATATGAACCGATTGGAACCGGTAGACAGATTTACCTAGTACCGGTTGAAAGTTCAATCTTGGGAAAAAGTAAAACCCATTTTTTCCTGTACGGGTGTGCCATTGCGACCAATTATTAGATCTATTGTAGCGTTAACCGTATCCTTAGTGTTTAAGTGCATCGTGCATGTCGAATTACTCCAGTGCTATTGAGAAGCAATGCAGTATCGGTTTCGATACAATTGTTGTTTTGTTTTCTCAAGACCACCATGATAAGGTCCCGCTATTTAGTGTGGAAAACAGAAAGTGTGGAAAAGCGGGCATCGAGCGGCTACCTTCTACCAAAGTTGTGGCACCACCAACGAACCGGCTTCATAGTGCTGGGTAAGATGCGCCAACGCGTGATTGGGTGGCAGCCAATCAACACAAGGATGTGCAAGCTGAGGATTAAAGGCCGTTTCTTCAACTATAGCATCATCAACGTGCACTTCCCACA
Organism: Armigeres subalbatus; assembly: GCF_024139115.2. Taxonomy (NCBI): domain Eukaryota; kingdom Metazoa; phylum Arthropoda; class Insecta; order Diptera; family Culicidae; genus Armigeres; species Armigeres subalbatus. The sequence continues at coordinate 94,302 of NW_026943435.1, read as the reverse complement.
CGAAGGGAGACCCGACGACGAGAAAGAAGCGTTCTACGCACAGCTGGAGCAGACATACGATGGATGCCCACTGCGGGATGTCAAAATCGTCATCGGCGACATGAACGCACAGGTAGGAAGGGAGGAAATGTATAGACCGGTCATCGGACCGGATAGTCTGCACACCGTATCGAATGACAACGGCCAACGATGCATAAACTTCGCAGCCTCCCGCGGAATGGTAGTCCGAAGCACCTTCGTTCCCCGCAAAAATATCTACAAGGCCACATGGAGATCACCTAACCAAGAGACGGAAAACCAAATCGACCACTTCTTCTCCGACATCACGTACGTCCTCACTTACCGCAGCGCGAATATTGAATCCAACCACTACCTCGATGCAGTATGCCTGCGGAGCAACTGTACCGCGTTAATAACGCACGAAAGTTCTATGAGAAGTTGAACCGTTCACGTAAGGGCCACGTGCCACAGCCTGATATATGTAAGGACATAAACGGGAACCTTCTTACGAACGAGCGTGAGGTGATTCAAAGGTGGCGGCAGCACTACGAAGAGCACCTGAATGGCGATGTGGCAGACGAAGATGGTGGTATGATGATGGACCTGGGGGAGCGCGCGCAGGACAAAATTTTACCGGCTCCGGATCTCCAAGAAATCCAGGAGGAGATTGGACGGCTGAAGAACAACAAAGCCCCTGGGGTTGACCAACTACTAGGAGAGCTATTTAAACACGGTGGTGAGGCACTGGCTAGAGCGCTGCACTGGGTAATTACCAAGATTCGGGAGGAGGAAGTTTGTAGCCGGCAAGGAGCGATCCGTCCTTAAAAGCACGTGGCTTGAGCGCCACTCCACAAGGGAGACCACGGCCCAAGTTAAATTGCCCGGATGAGACTCCCAAAGGGCGAGTCCATTAATTTCCCAGATAGGATTTACAGATCGTTCCAACTGGCTACGAGCTAATTCTTGCCAAACGGTATCACCTAATTATCGCAGCATGCTTTACAGCCACGAAGCCACTCAGAGAGACGGTGAGAGCGCACCACACCTAATACACTCTAAGCGTGAGTGCGCCTATCATCATCGGCAGACTCTCTCCGCTCGCCTGCTCTTCTACTAGTATGGGGAAATTTATTTGTTCAATATACTGTTAATGACGCTTCCTTATTAAGCGCAGGTTAAAAGAAAACCTACATAGCTTAAAGGAATACTCAACAGCTTTCACCCAACGAAAATCGCATGTTGACTAATCGCCCTAATAATTAGTGGTAAAGAATCAGATGAGCACTGTGGAGCAGAATCGATTTTTTGAACCACCCTAATACCCAGTCAAACTCGCAAAGAAACACAGAAGACGAGACTCGCAACTATGATGACGCGTTGTAACGAAAAATACAATTAATGAACAAATTTGCTAGGTAAAGACTGTTTATTAAGCGACATGGAAAACATTAATGAACATTTATTTCCTTACTTCTAATAGGGACACATATTTCTAGGAACTTTTTTCAAATAGGCGTAACTGCATTTGACCTTGAAATTTTAAACGGTTGATTCTCTCTTAATTCTGCATATTTGGTACAACTGACGTTACTACCAGATAGATCGGAATCTATTTTTCCTGTTGGGCACATAAGTTCACTGAAATAGTTTGAATGAAGAGCACAATCGCCGTTCCAAAAATCAAGGTCAGAATCAATTAGGCCCATTTGAAAAAACGAGCAATGGGTAATGTTTTCAACATAACCGCGAGTAGACGTAGGACTTGTATAGACGTAACGTATTTACATTTAACTTTTGGATCTATGTAGTTTGAATATAGGTATTGATATTGGAAACGACAACTTCCATGCTGTGTAGAATTATTAGCAACTAGGGCAACTAGGGCAACGGCAGACGTTGTCCTGCATAGTAGGCGAAAATACGCATTGAGAACTGCCCATGCGAAATATCCATACGAATCTTGATTTTAGTTTTCCACGATTTACTCAACCCTACTCAAGATTTTCGCATGAGGAAATATCATATAAACCCGTCGGAAACGATAACGAACATATCTCCTGAAGAAATGGAATAAATCTATCCAGGCGTTTTCGAGTTATGCGGATACGAGCACAGACCATTTAATTTTTATTACCGTCAACTGGGGGGAAGATAATCATTGAGGTGAAGATGATCATTTGATGTGTCAGTTAAAAGTGCCAAATTTTTTTATGAAACGGTAGTCAACAATATTCTCCGTTCATGTAATATTACCGCTAGGTAGAAATCCGAGTTTTCCGATTATAATCATGAAAATGTAATTTGTGGAAGAAAGAGAGAGATAGTCATAAATGACGCTATTTTCGTTTCAAATATTGACTTCGTAGACTTCTTTACGTAGTAAATTCAACATTCATACAAATAACCTAGTGTATTTTGACAACTAGGTCATAATGATTTTAGTAGAGCTGTTTTGATCAACTTCACCCCAAACCAGATTACTCAAAAAATGTGTGATAATTTAATTTATTTTGATAAATGCGAATGCATTTCAGAAAACTAAAGTTGTTGATTATTGCAACGTATAGCAGTACATGTTTTGAAAATATTTGTTTCGATTTAAAATGTAAACACACATTGTTATTGCATGTTTTGTCCTAAAAATGATCATCTTCCCCCCAGTTGACGGTATATAGATTTGTTTATTCAAAACTTCTGGAAATAAAACTAATAATTCAATACATAATTAGAATTGCTTGGTTGCTAACTATTAACCCCTTATTTACCCAAGCAAATGTAGCGCATTTATCCAGTATTTTGCGCTCGATAATGGCGGCCCAGTGAGTACCTCTTGACATTCAAGAGGTAGAAAATATTTACATGTTTCAATCAATGTAGGCCTTGATTCATTGCAAAACATTGGCACTCACCAGGTTACTAAAAACAAACGTCAATCATTACCCTTCGATTTTATTGGTTTTCGCGAATACATTTTTTCTAAATATTTTTATTTATTTTCTTTTGAAAAGTGTAACACTTCGATAAAATTTCTATAATAATGAATAATGAGTATCTGTGCATCATTCATTTATACTGGCACCCAAGATGGAATCCACAAAACATATATTTTTCGCAACCGAAGTCAGTAGAAAACGCTAGGAAAATGCTCTACTCTGAACTAAGCCAGTCAATTTTATAAGCAGCTATGAGAATGTTATCATGCCTTCCTAATTTTATCAGCATGTTCTAATCTCAACTAGTGGGCGCCAGACTCTACCATTACTACTTATAGAAATGTTTGTACCTCATTTATAAAGAAAAAGATGCTGAAGCAAAAAAAACTTAAAAATTGTACGCTGTTTCAAAATGTCGATGCAAAAGGAGCTTGAATTTTTTTTCTTAACTAACAGATAGTATTTGTAGGAAAAAAAATTGTAGAAAAGGAAACCAAAAAACCATACCATCTTTAGGAAAATACTTTGTTGAATCCTGATGACGTTTGTTTGTTGGTTGAATCCTGATGAGTGCCAATGTTTTTCATTGAGTCGAGGCCTACATTGATTAAAATATGTAAATATTTTCTACCTCTTGAATGTCAAAAAGGTACTCTTCGGAACTCACTAGGCCGCCATTATGGAGCGCAAAATACTGGATAGATTTCTTATTGATGATTTGAAGTTTAAAAATTCTATTTATTAAATTTTCAGACTTAGGGCCAATTTCTTTAGCTCCGCTTAGGCGCTAAACTAGATTTAAGCGTATGGGTAAGCATCGCTTAAGAGTTAAGCGGAGGCAAAATGTGCTATTTTAGGGGAACTGTCCCGTTTTCCAAACAAAGAAATACAGCACCAATTTCGTTGCTTCTTTTTGCTAACATGCTTACTGCTGAAAAAAATCACAACAATAACAAACAAGTCAAGGAGCAGTAACCCTACTAAAATAGAGGAGGTATGTACTACTAATACGTCAACGAAAAATTATTTAATGTTTTGTTTCCAAACTACGTCAAATTTACTAAAACTATTTCTCAGAAAATGAAAAACAAAGAATAATATAAGGTTTATTTGAATATTCTTCTGGAAATTATTTTTTTGCGGACTTTTTTAAAACATTTACATGTAATACAGCGAAATTTTCTAATCTAAAATGGATATTGACACTATTGCTGATTGTGCATCTTAATTGTTAATGTCTTCTACAATAAATGAAAGTAACTTTTTTAATCAAATTTTTATTTTCATCAGTGTAGTTGATTTTTGTTTGCTGGGGAATCAAAACCATGTTTTAATGTACGTGTCGTTTAGTACCAAGCACAACTTAACATATGGTCAGTCATACGACTTGACTCGTATCCATCCCGGGATCATGTGGATTATGAACCAATCACCTGGATGAGCAGACCAAATCTCTCTAATTTTATTCTTCTTCATCCACCACCGCTGCCTCGGCCATCATCGGCCTGTAGCTGTGAACTCCGAGCAATGCGATGCGATGGTCGATTGCATCCATCGCAACCGACACCACTGCATCCGACAATCATCAAGGACAGAATGACAAAAAATGCGCCCACTTCTTTCATGCATATTAGCAGACCCACCGGCAGTTCTACCGCTGGTGACTGCATGCTGTCGTTGTGTAGGTAAACACAGCGAACAAACGAACGAAACGAAAAATGCGCGAGCAAAAAGCACGTCAGTACGCGCTGCTGTCACAAATGGTAATGACTCTCACACGGCAGGCACTGCTTATTTTATACACAAAGAAAATCTTCCGGTAGACCCGAAGGCCCGTGGCATACCGCATTCTGATGTCCGTGTTAGGAATGCACAGGATTGGTTACATATGAAATTTTTACTGGCTTTGACAAGAATTGAAATTTTCAGTAGCTTATCGTTAATAATCTTAAGTTTCAATGAAATATGCAAAATGGTGGAGAGTGTCCGAGTCGATTGATATATAAATCTTAAAAATCCATCGAAAGATAAAGGCGCGAGTAACGTTCAAAATCTTCCCTTCCAGCGTAACGCTCTCGATTTCCAAATATCTAAATGCCACCCAGTATAGTAAAGAAAGACGTAAGTCCTACGTCAAAAGTTCCTAGATTTATTGGGGGACAGTCGCATATGTTTCTATTTGTGTTGGTGTTCGTTCATACTATTCCCTAGCTGTGTGCGGTTTACTCTTCCCTAGCTTCTACTTTATTCGTGTGTGCTCTGTGCGTTCTGCGCTATTACGTGACGTCACAACTAACTTTCGCGCATCTCCTTCACATTCTGCGCTCCTGTTACCAAGTCCACTTTAAAGAGCAATTGGCAACGACACCTTCGATGGTCGGGGACGTCATCGGTAACAGTCGATAGCCCTCTTATTAGTATGTGCTCCTATAGGGTACTGCACGGAAACATCTCTCGCTCTTTCGTTCCTCATAAATTTTGACGTTTACTGGCCTTGTTGTTTTCTAATTTCTTTGCAGCGAGAAAGAGACAAAGCAGTCCGTGCAGTGCCCTATTAACTGGTTAGGTGGTGGCAAATTAGCTCACGCATGCATGTGCACGGTCCGTGATGACGGTCCGTGATGATGATACTTGTCGGCGGGGTAGCAGCTCACGACAAAAAAACAGCGCGATGGCTTTAGCGGCACATCCTTCAGTCTACGACTGGGCAACAAATTCCTCCGCGGCGCCCTCCTTGGACGCCGCACTCCGTACAAAAAAAGATGATAGACTTACAGGTCGATGCTCCCCTGCCAGGGCAACGCTTGGCGATTGCTTCTCAATGAAGCGTGTTAATGAATCGCGATGGCGGTTTGCACGCGGGGTCACTTGAATTGCCGGTAGCTTGACGAACCGGCTGGTGGATTCCGTCCACTTAGAGGTCCCCCGGCCTCCTCGGACCGATATAGTGACGGAACGTCCGCTTCTGGCCGGTTGGCGACTGCCAGGAATCTTTCGTCCGTAGGGGATGAAGCGCGCGCTTGGGTGCGCGGAATTCGCTGCGGGTGAAATATAAAGCCAATCTGGCAGAACATCACATAATGAGCACAAGCACCGTTTCGCACATCTAGAGCACATTTTTATCTGATTGTTTCACTTTAATTACTACAACCGCACACGAATAACACGCACACTTGATTTGCCTACAGCAACTAAAGAACGAACAAATAATTTATTAACTAACTATATTTAACGCCACTTTAAATTATCCTACTTGTAACACACGAAACACTAATAACAAACGCGTACTTCCAACTCCTTGGAGAATCACGGACGAAATGATCGAGTCTGTGAATCCTCAGATTAAGGAAGGTGGTACCTGGACACAACCGGAAGGACGTCATTTCCCGACCCCTTCGTGTACTATCGTGACTTTATCGGCACGATTGATAACTTGACAAGATAGTCGCGCTGCTATCCCTTTCCCACCTTATCCAGAAAACAAATGGCCTCGACCTTGGAGAGCTTACGCTTGATTAATGCTCGCTTGCCTATGTCAAGGGAACATTATATCTAAGTTTATTGGCGATTGAAAGATTTGTACACTTACAATCTAATTTATTTACAAAATCTATTTACAAACTATATACAAAATTACTGAATGCTACAAGTTTTGCCGCAGGAGTGTCGTGTGTCCCATCTACAAAAAGGGCGATAAGCTGGATTGTAGCAACTACCGCGCAATCACATTGATGAACGCCGCCTACAAGGTACACTCCCAAATTTTAGGCCGTCGACTAGCACCAATTGCAAGGGAGTTCGTGGGGCAGTACCAGGCGGGTTTTATGGGCGAACGCTCCACCACAGACCGGGTGTTAGCCATTCACCAGGAACTGCAGAAATGCCGCGAATACAACGTGCCCACACATCATCTATTCATCGACAAGCCAAGCGGATCGGACTAGTCATCAACACGACGAAGACAAAGTACATGATAGGAAGAGGTTCAAGAGAAGACAATGTGATCCACCCACCGCGAGTTTGCATCGGTGGTGACGAAATCGAGGTTGTAGAAGAATTTGTGTACTTGGGCTCACTGGTGACTGCCGAAAATGATACCAGCAGAGAAATTCGGAGACGCATAGTGGCTGAAAATCGTATATACTTTGGACTCCGCAAGACGCTCCGATCGAATAGAGTTCGCCGCCGTACCAAACTGACAATCTACAAAACTCTCATTAGACCGGTAGTTCTCTACGGACACGAGACCTGGACGATGCTCGTGGAGGACCAACGCGCACTTGGAGTTTTCGAAAGGAAAGTGCTGCGTACCATCTATGGTGGGGTGCAGATGGCGGACGGTACGTGGAGGAGGCGAATGAACCACGAGTTGCATCAGCTGTTGGGAGAACCATCCATCGTTCACACCGCGAAAATCGGACGACTGCGGTGGGTCGGGCACGTAGCCAGAATGTCGGACAGTAACCCGGTGAAAATGGTTCTCGACAACGATCCGACGGGCACAAGAAGGCGAGGTGCGCAGCGGGCATCAGGTGGAAGATGACTTGCGGACCCTCCGTAGACTGCGTGGTTGGCGACGTGTAGCCATGGACCGAGCCGAATGGAGAAGACTCTTATATACCGCACAGGCCACTTCGGCCTTAGTCTGCATAAATGAAAAATAAATGAAGTAACCATTTTTGCATTCGTATTACTATGTATCGTGTGGCAAACACAATGATACTCTTATGCCCATGGAAGCTGAGAAAGTTCCTAACCTGAAAATCCCTTAAGTAGGACCGGAAATTGAACCTAACCACCTCAGCAGTCAGCATTGTCTTTGCTTGGTAGCTGCGCATTTTATAACTAGGCTAAGGAAGGGCTGGTGAAGGTTTTTTTTTGTCTTTTTACCATACATATGCTAAATATGATGTGTCTTATCTTTGTAAATATTAAATCATATTAGATCATGTTTAGCTTGTTGATAAAAATCATTAAGATAGCTGCTAGGAGATGAACCGACCTAGGGCCGAAAATCTCGTTAATAGATAAAAGATAATAATAATAATTTAGATAGCTAACACATCAATGTATGTCAAAAACCAACTTCAATCGTAGGTGATGTAATTACCCCGTGGAAAAAGTTACAATAATAAAGTTAAAAAAGCTTCATTCGAATCCCTCACCACTGTAGTTCATTTACGAGTTAATTTATGTTATGTGATTTCTTATGAAAATGATACCGTGTATTTTTATTATATTTTATTATAGTATATTTTATGACAATGAAACCCTGTGATTATTAAATATTATTTTGTCATCTCTCAGCTTGAAATCATGTATCGCTTTCTTGAGGGTTTCATTGAATTTATTATCGTAAAAAAAGCAAATGTGGGTAATACGGTGCTACACATATAATTAGTCTACATTCCAAAACTTACCCAAATTCTTATTCCCCAGTTCATCTTTCACCAATCCGATAACCGACTGCAGCAGACATATTCCTACGATAAAACACACACAAACAATCCGCCTATGGGACATTTTTCATTTATTTATCAACACCTCCACAAATTTTCCTTCTAATCGTAGCACTATCTAACAACTATTCCGAGATCATCATCAGTACTTTCCCTATTCGCACCAAACCGAAAATTAATAATTGTTGCCACGATCTTCATCACCCAGCGCACCTGCTCGACCAAATGCCACCGAAAGGCGATCGTTACTCTGAGTTGCCTTTATCGGCAGGCACACCTGTCTCGCCTTGCCCCATATTGCGTTGTTAACGCCCGCCATGTCACTATCGGATTGTCCTTCCTGCAACGAATGCAAATTGGGGCAAATTTGTCAAAATAAATTACAACCTAACACGCCGCCGTCTAACGCCAGCAGACTTATGATTAGGTTATTGAACTATGGGACGGGGCCTGAGCGCGATTTGCAGATTTGCCTCGATCAATTCCAAGGCCACAACACGACAGTAACAAACGGCGCAAAGTGTGTCAATTGTTCCAAGGTTAAGGAAAGTGTTACGATCAGCACCCCAGCACTGTGAGACATTTCTAATCAGTGTTTTGGTTTAATCTGACACATCGTGGCGGACTAGTCTCGTAACGTGGAATGATTTGTGTGAATTATTGTTAAAACAAATACCCATTACCGAACGCGATCCTATGCTTTACGGAGAGGGTGGTTATTGATAAGCGATGCACTGCACACGCTTGGTTCGGGAAATGGTACAGACCCTCTTGGAATTGCTAATTCGCGATGCGTATTATTGTGAGTTCTGTGGTGGAAGTGGTGGCACATTGAACGGGTTAATCAAAGTAATTAACATTGGAATAAAATTATGATTTTTCACATGTGACTTTGAATAACTTCTTAATGATGAGCCAGATGATCCAGCCTAGGGTTGTAGGCCTCTATAATAAAGACATAAAAAATACCTCGTAATAATTATTATAAATAATTCAGATTAAGGTCGGGGTGGTTTCTGCAGTACACAAAAGTCGTCTCCAACCAGCTTGGCCATGACGGCACGTCGCCAACCTCGGAGTTTTGCAAATCGTCTTCCACCTAGCCAACCAATCTTGCTCGCTGCGCGCCTTGCCGGTTGGATTGTTATCGAAAACTATTTCCACCGGGTTACTATCTGACATTCTGACCACATGCCCGGCTTTCCATCCTGGGCGGCTGCTCGCTTTAGTGTTGACGGGCCCTGGTAAGTACGATTCCTGTCCACTTACTTTATTTTTTTATTGTCTTTATTAAAGAGGTTTTCGGCCCTTCACCGGTTCACCTCATAAAACTTACTTTATTATTTATTGAGGCTACGTCACCACGAGCCCCTGGGTATGCCTCTGCTTCGTTGTCCTGACGAATTCCAGTCCAGCGCTTGCGTGCAAATTTCGTCTCCGTTCTTTTGTAATGTGTGGCCGAATCTTTACTCCCTGAAATTTCTGTTGATATCAGTTTTTAATATATTGAGATATTGATATGAATCGCACAATACCATGGCCTCGTCGATTACGATGAAAACAGTAGTGTATATAGCATGCATCATTGCCTCACTCCAGCGACTATCCAGATGGGGTCAGACAAAGCTCTGTTATGCAGGACTCTGCACATCAAAAGCTTTGTACCGCCCTTCGATGAGACCGACGATTTTTCTGGAGTTCCTTTGCCTTTAAAGGCCCTCTACAGATTTCGTGGTTCAGACGATCGAAACCTACTGCAGGTGTAGCGATCCAACGCAAAAGGCGAGGAATTCGATACTGTGCGTTGGTGACACTGGACGTGAAGAACGCATTCAACAGCGCAAGCTGGGATGCCATCGCGCTCTCGTTACACCGGCTTAGCCTGCCGGTGGGACTGTACCGGATCTTGGAAAGCTACTTCCAGAACCGTGTGCTGCTATACGAGACCGATTCCGATCAGAAAAGTGTTCCTATTACCGCAGGAGTCCCGCAAGGGTCAATCCTGGGCCTGGTACTATAGAACCTGATGTATGACGGGGTTCTGAAGCTAAAGTTCCCTCCTGGTGTGAAGATAGTCGGCTTTGCTGACGATGTAACCTAGAGGTCTACGGGGGTCAATCCTCGAAGTAGAGCTAACCGCAGAACACGCGATCAGCACTGTGGCGGACTGGATGAGTGTAAGCGAGAGGCCTTGAGCTCGCTCAACATAAGACGGAGGTGGTTATCGTCAGCAACCGTAAGTCGGCACAACATGCAGTTGTACACGGGAGACGTCGCGATCACTTCAAAGCGGAGTCTGAAGATTCTTGGGGTCATCATAGACGACAAGCTTACCTTCGGTAGCCATGTCAAATATGCGTGCAAGAAGGCTTCGACTGCTGTGGCGGCATTATCGAGGATGATGTCCAACAGCTCCAAGGTGTGCGCCAGTAGACGTAGGCTACTGGCAGGCGTTGCCGCATCTATCCTTAGGTACGGCGGCCCGTCCTGGGAAAAGCACTGGGGTAACCAGTTACCTGCAGAAACTGGAGAGCACCTACCGCTTGATGTGTCTCAGGATGATATCGGCCTACCGCACGGTATCGCACGACGCATCCTGCGTGATAGCGAGTATGATGCCAGTCGGGCTGGTCATCCGGGAAGACGAGGAGTGTTTTGAGCTACGTGGCACCAGAGGAGCCCGCGAGCGTACCAGGGTGACTTCGGTTGCCAGATGGCAGCACGAGTGGGATATTTCCTCGAAAGGTAGGTGGACCCACCGGCTGATTCCTAACATATCAAGCTGGGTGGGAAGACCCCATGGGGAGTTTCACTTCCATCTGACACAATTCCTGTCAGGCCATGGCTGTAGCCGACAGTACCACCACAGGTTTGGGCACGCGGAGGTCCCGTCTGCCCTGACTGCCTCAGGTGTTGACGAGAAACTGCAGAGCACATACTGTTCGTATGTCCTCGTTTCGACGTCGAAAGAAGAGCAATGCTAGACGTTTGCGGCCGGGACACAACTCCGGATAATCTTATCCAGAGGATGTGTCAAGCGGTGGAGAAGTGGAACGCAGTCTCGACTGCAACCACTCAGATTGCCTGCAGCTTGCAGAGAATCTGGCGCGCCGAGCAACAATCGACAAGCATGACTAACTTGTGATTGGTTAGTTAGAGCGAAAGTGCCGAACGCGGAGAAGTGTGTGAATGTTCTGCCCATGCAGAGGTAATGGCGCAGCGGGTGGCAACCGAGATCGTCATCTCGAAGCATGGCAGAAGTGTGAATGAATAGGTGAATGTATGGACTGCACACGCCGCGCTGGGAGTAGCGCAGGAATGTTGGTTCCTATGACTACTGATACCCCGCGGCGTGGCAGAGGAGTGTGGGTGAGCATCCAAGTCAGTCTCAGATGGTACGAAAGGAATGAGTTGAGTTGAGTTGAGCTAGTCTCATATGGCATGAGCGAGGTGAGTCAGACTCACATGGTATGTCAGAAGTGGGAACCTAAGTGAAATGTCCCACAAGGGATGCCAGAGGGAGTGTTAGGTCGAATGACTAGAGAAGTATGTGTCAGCGCGAACTGAATGAAAGAGGTGAGCAGTCTCACATGGTATGATAAAGGTGGGCATACAAGTTAGTCCCACATGGCATGAGAAGGGTGGGCACAAAAGTTAGACCCGCACGGCATGTTAGAGGTGAGCACACAAGTCAGACTTATAGGAGCGTTAGCGTGTATGCAAGCATGGAGTGCATGAGCGTGAATCAAGGGTTTGGGTGGGCATACAAGTTAGACCCACATGGCATGAGAAGGGTGGGCACACAAGTCAGACCCACACGGCATGACAGAGGTGCAACAGAGTATGTAGGGTGTGTTTGAGGGTGCGATAGAGCGAGCACCCAAGTCAGACACGCATGGGACGGGTGCCTGTGTAAGCGAGAATGAGCGAGTACGTTTAGTACTGCCATCCCCCAGAAGTAGTACTGGGAGGTAGTTCCTGGGGGAAACGATGGTCGAGCCCAAGGGAGTTTAAGTTTAGTCGGTATTACCGGTATGGTCAAGTCCGACACTCCAGTACACTTCCGTGTGGTAGTTTGGCAACTACAATGCACGTGTACTGGGTTAGTGTGTAAATGCATTCTCCCTTGTAAAAAAAAAAAAAACACCACCTCCCCTAGTCGGCCGGTCGAGTTGCACGATGCGGAAGTCCGGGATGCTGATGTTCACCTCCGGTTTTAGGTGCGTTTCGGTGATGAACGCCACGTCTATTTCCTTCTCCTCAAGGAAATCCTTCAGCTCAATTATTTTGCTCTTGAGCGGGCAAGCGTTCCAGTTGACCAGGCCCACCCTAGCAGCCATTTTCGATGATGAACATGCCAAGAGTGAAGACCTGGTCGAAGCGGGTTTTGCAGCCGCGCAGCTGACTTGCGAGCTGCGCGAAGATTTGAATCAGTTGCTCCGGAGTGTACAGCGGAGCAGATTCTTCCGGTGGGACGGCTTCGTTCTCCGACTGCCGATGGAACCCAGGAGACGGGAGCGAGGGCCATTCGATGGTGGATGGTGCCGACGATGCTGGAGCTTGGCCCGATGCAGCAGCCGCTGCCAGTCGCTTGTGCGGTTGTAGCGGTAGGAGTATTGGAATCACACGACGGGGAGCCCGGATGGCTGGAAAGTTCACCTCGTTGATTACACGAACACGGTTCTTCTTCGGCATGGTCCTGGTGGAAGCCTTCTTCCGGATTTCCAGGAACTCGGCTCGCTTTAGGCAGCCCTTTGTGGTGGCCCGATGTTTATCGCCACAGTTGGCGCACTTGGGATCGGCCGCCTCCATTTTGTCGCACTCATCAGTCAGATGGGGTTCGCCACACTTGTTACAGCGCGGCTTCATGTGGCAGTTCCTGGTGCCGTGTCCGAAAATGAAACAGTTGGTGCACTGCGTGACGTCGCGGTGCACTGGCCGATATCGCTCCCAGTCAACGACGGTGTAATTTATAACGCCGACCAGCTTCAGGTCCTTCCACGTGGTGGAGCTGTGCTCCAGGTGGACCAGGTAAAGCTGGTCGCGATATCTCCTCGTCTTGTCGTGACGATCGATCGTGTGCACGGCCACCGGTTTCAATCCGCAACTTTCGAGCTCAGCTTTCAACTCCTCTTCCTTCATGTCGTGGAGTCCTCGCAGCAAAGCCTTTGTAACGGCCATTCGGTCCGTTACAGTTTTGTAAATATTTAGTATAATTTAATATGAACTTGATTTAAATATAGAAAGTAGTTTAATTAATAGTTTTTGTAAATAGTGCCAAATTTGAAATTTCCCAGCATTCCGTTGTACCGCGTTTCCAGAAAATCAAAAAGCTCTTCTAGCTTCCAAATTCTCTCGCGCTCGCGAAGCGAAGAACGTTCTAGATCAACCGATCAACGTGCAAACCATGTGTTGGCAAAGGCGAGCGCATGTGATTACGTCACGGAGTCGGTTAGTGACCATCCACCTGGGGAAAATCCCAACAAAGCCTCTTTGATAATTTTCGGGAAAGATCGGCAGGCAAAGTAGGCTGCGATCCGAATGGATTAATTGCTTCCTGCACTTCGATCGTTAGGAGGGGGAAATGCGATCTAGGGACTTCGGTGAGGTCAAACCGAAGGCTAAGAATTAGGACAATCTTACATTTAATCTGAGGATTCTTGACTGTGACTCGTTCACTTTGATCTGGATTGTGGAAGAGGCAGGAGTTGTCCGATTTAGTTTCGCGTCGTGAGGTGATTTGTAAGGTAGAGCAATAGTGACATGGAGGCCCTTGAACTTACTTAATTCTGTTAAAACTTCTCTCTCATAGCTAAAGTAAGTCGATCGAACTATCGTGCGATCAATCAAACGTGCTAGCAGTAGGAAGTGTGCGAGTGTGGAGCGTAAAACAGGTAAATCACGTGCTATATAATGTGCTTCTTAGTGTGATGGTAATAGCGTGGGAAACACGTTTCTTTCCCAGAGTTGTGGCAAGTGTGCCGGAGACCCGTCACCTCACAGGTTTTAGCCAGCGACTACTCCTGACCCCACCTTGCAGCTTCAAAGTTTCCCGGCGGTCCACTTTGCCGGAAGGGGCCGCGACCGTCAATTTCGCGCCCAGGCAGGGCGAAGGCAAAAGAAGGCAAAGTAAGTCAGCAACAGCAACCGTTTTCCCGCTGTCGGTGACGACCGAGAGCGCAGCAGCAGCAAAGTCCACATCTCGTTGGCGAGGCGCCGTCGGCGCATGAAGTAATTCCGTAGCGTAGTAGAAGGAAGAGCGCGCACCGCGACCGCGGTGTAAGAGACCGGCATCGTGTTAGATGAGGCCGTAGGTAAGCGTCACCTTCTCCACCATCCCGTAAGCACATGGCAAGCGTCGCCATCTCCGTCCGTGGAGCACGTGCGTAGGCGTCGTCCGCTCAACAGGCCGCCTGCGGCACCGCACCGTTCTTCGACCGGTCAACAGCATCGTCCAGCAAGCGACCGATAGCAGCGTCCCCGTCGTGGAGTACAACGGCAACAATAATACAGATGGTCCGTGAGTAGAACAAACGCATGCATGCAAATTAAATTTCCCAAGCTTGGTGAAGAATCGTTTGGTTTTGCCTGCTCCCAATTTTGGTTGGTGATGCGTGGCCGTGAGAGGCTCTTTCTATGTTAGCCGATCACAGAAAGTGAATGCCCACACCGCACAAAAGCACGTGATAGGAGGTTATTAGATTGCGATAGAACAGAAGCGAATAGAGTTAGAGGATAAGAAGGAAGAAGAGAGAGTTTTTGAATTATAGAATGTAGGCCTACGAAAACCCTAAATCGATGTAAAAGGAATTGAACGGGTTAACCATTGTGTTTTGAGCTGGAATAAAATGTTATAAGGTACCACAGACAATCCGACTTGTTTAGTTCACAGGAAAGAGAAGAGGTAATCTAGAGGAGGGTTACATGTCACTAGGTATCGTTTTTCAGTAAGTTTTCTTTGAGATTGTTTTACTGGGGAGGTTGGCCCTGAATCCAACCGACGGACACTCTCCATTTTTTCCGATTTTGGTCGGGGTGAGCAGTTTATAGCCAACCGATGATGAAAACAACTGTAAGCGGATATTCTGCTTTCGACTAGGTTGTCTTTGTTCTTATTAACGATCGATCGTGTTTTGAATGGGAAGTAATTTTCTTTGGAATCCCTATAGCCTGTCGATCTTCGCGCTTTCCTTCCATTATTGGAAAATAATAACCCTTTCCCTGAAAGGTCTTAGGCCGGGCAACCCTAAAACAGGTGGATGGTCTCCAATAGGAGTGGCGCTTAAACCATCCGCTAATCCTTTCGGAAGGCGCGGACGGATCGTATGGTTATACCTTTAGCGGCTTCGTGCCGGGGTGGTCATGAGTGTAGTACTCATACTTGTGGACCTCGATGAACTGCACAACGTATTGATGATGGTCCTTGTTTGCCGGCATCACTTTCACGCTCTCGCTGCAGAGCCGAAAAGTACATTTCAGCTGGTGAATTTTTGGGCGCAAATTCGGTGGATCTCCCTTCACAAACACTGGCGGGCACTTCTCCTTCTGCTCTGGTTGCACCTGCGGTAGCTGCGATTGCTGTTTCTTTATCTTTTTCGGCGGATTGCCGGCGTCATCAAGCGGCAACGGATAGAACACATTGCTCTGCTGCTCTGCTTGGAGGGGTTACCCGCCTCTCCAAGAGCAGTGCGCTTAGGCGCTTTTCCCGCGAATCGGCCACCGAGTCTCCCATGACGGGTCCGGGAGAAAATAACGCCAACGCGGCGAAGCGAACACGTAAACAGCGAACGAACAAGAAAACACTTCAAAAATGCGGGAGCAAAAAACACGTCCGTACGTCTTTGCTGTTCGATTTGAACTGAGCCGGTTTGCGCAGCGCTGAACAGCAGCTTTGTATTTGATAAATTAAGCCCGTTAGTCTCTGCCTTTGTATTTTGAAGAAAAATTGTAAATATTTTATTAGTGGAAACTCGAACTGTTTTTTGGTGAGAAATTCAAATAATTTCTCGTGGAAGATTTCAACAATTTATTTAGAAATTCCCAAAATTTTCCATCGATAATTCCAAAAGAATTTGCATTAGAACTGCCGAAGAAATTTGACGAAGGAGAATTTACCACGGGCATTTAAAAATATTTTTTCTTATATTTGCAAAGGAATTCACTCCACTGAAAAATCTCCAAAGAATTCCGAAATTAATAAAAATTTTCGGGCACTTCCCAGAAAATCTCCAGTGAATATTCTGAAGGGTTACTCGCTGAAATTTAGATAGAGAATTCCCTTTACAAGTTCCAAAAGAATATCTTTGGGCATTCCAAAGACTTTTTTTCTTGGATATTCCAAAATGCTTCCCTTTGAAAATTCCCAAAATAAATCCGTTGAAGTACGACATAATTTCCATAGTTTGCAAAGAAGTTCCTGCCGAAAATTAAACGAAATTCTAGTAGAATCTGCAGTAAAATCCATGTGAAGATATTGAAAAAAAAAATCGAATCGGTTTGGGAATATTTTCAAGAATTTTCCTGCTCATCACAGAAGATTTTCCGGGTGAAATCCATGATAGTTTTAAACCGTAGCTCAGACTTTTACTTTAGTGAAATTCATTAAATTTTTAAGGAGAAATACAAGAGATTATTTCGGTAAAGTCTTGAAAAAAAGCGGAACATCCTAAAAAAATCAAACAAGTGACCTTCGCACGCAGCTACTGTATAAATCGCTTTTAAAAAACATAAAATCAAAAAGTTTACGTAGACTTTCAGTATACCCCCCGTCCGTCTTCGTAGACTATTGTAGACTTTTTCGAAACCCCTTCCCCCTTCAAGAGTCTACGTTGTTTATGGACAGCCCCTACGAAACAATTGGACAATATTCTACGTCGAATGAAACTTGTTAAAGCATCAAATCAGCTAAGAGTAAATGCCTAAAAGGTGAGTGAGAATTTTTTATATAAAAAATATATTTTGGCCCATAACTCTGAATCCCATGGTCCGATTCCGCCAATTTTCCATAGGAAACAATGGGACACGATTCTCCGTCGAGTGCAACTTATTGTGAGTAAATCAGTTGAAGATAAGTGCCTGAAAAATGAGTGAGAATTTTTGTACGTGTTTCTTATGTAAAAAAAATGAATTTTTGCCATACAACTAGAAACCCATAGTCCGATTGGGCCAATTTTTCAATACAGAAACAATTGGGCAAGAATCTTCGTCAGATGAAACTTGTTGCGAGTAAAATCAGCTAAGAGTAAGTGCTTCAAAAGTGAGGTGAGAATTTTCTTGTAAAAAAAATATATTTTGGGCCATAATTCCGAAGCCCATAGTCCGATTGGGCCAATTTTCAATACGATGAAACAAGATTCCGTGTTGAATGCAACTTTGTTGCGAGAAAAATCCGTCAAAGCATTGATGCCTGAAGAAAATGAGTGAGATTATTTTGCGCACACACATACACACACACGCATACAATACGCACACACAGACATCACCTCAATTCACGTCGAGCTTCGAGTCGATTGGTATATAACACTCATGGGTCTCCGGGACTCCTATCAAAAGTTCGTTTTGGAGCGAATATATAGCCTTTACGTATATACTTTGTATACGAGAAAGGCAAAAGTGCAAAAAATAAACTTTGGTCATATCTGTTTAATACCGATCTGTTTAATTTTCAATAATACGAAACAATGGAACAAGATTCTGCGTCGGGCTAGCAGCTCTGTTGCAGGCAACCGGCTTAAAAGTGAAGTGCCTAAAAATGAGTGAAATTTTTCTTGTCAACAAATGTATTTTGGCCATTACTTCGAATCCCATAGTTCAATTCGGACCAATTTTCAATACGAAAACAATGGGACAGGATTTCACGTCGAACGAAACTTGTGTTGCGAAACCAAATCGGTTGAGATAAGTGTCTGAAAAATGAGTGAGAATTTCGTATGGGTTTCTCATGTAAAAAAACTGAGTTTTGGCCATAACTTCGAAACCCATTGTCAGATCTGTCCAATTTTCAATACGAAACAATGGGACAAGATTCCGCGTCGAATGCAACTTGTTGCGACAAATCAGTTAATGATAAGTGCCTGAAAATGAGTGAGATTATTTATGAACACACACATACACACACACATACACACACGCATACACACACATACACACAGACATCACTTCAATTCGTCGAGACTGAGTCGATTGGTCATATATAACACTATGGGTCTCCGGGACTCCTATAAAAAGTTCGTTTTTGGAGCGAACATATAGCCTTTACGTATACTTTGTATACGAGAAAGGCAAAAATGGAAAACATATATCTCGGGTACTTATTCCAAAGGACGTATGTGATTTTGTAAACAAAAATTCAAACGTCGATTAAATCGATATAAATTATAATATATTTTATTAAATAAATTTTATCCAATCTGATGACACTCCCACGCAAACCAACACCACAGACAGGTTGAGGAACCCTTCGGCTGCGTGGTGGTGGTGTTGGTTTGCGTGGGAGTGCCATCAGATTGGACAAATCGACGTTTGCATCTTTGTTTACAAAATCACATACGTCCTTTTGAATAAGTTGTAATCACATACGTCACGAGATATGTTGTAATTTGGCGTATAAGTCACATTGTCAGAGAACGACAGTACTATTGCACTAGCAATCGGACAAATAGAAAAGTAGTTTTCCGGTTTCGTAACTCTTGTATTTATTGTGAAGTAGAAAGGGAGTTATAAAATCCCTTTGGGGAGGAAATACATATGTCGAATTAGTTGTATCGTCTTCACATGCTATATTGTATAAGTGTTTTGTTTTTAGGTTTTTCATGGACTTGAGATACATCATAGATATTCATTATCAAATAACAAATGCATACTAACTACTTACGTTAAGTTTCTTTCTAGTGATAATTTGTCCATACTAGTTCGCAACGATCCGTACTATTTTCGTAGTGAGTATATAATTATTGTGGAAGGCATGAGCTGTTAGGTTAAGTTTGCATGAATTCAATGTTCGATTTTACCTTCTTTTTGCATGTAGTTTAAGTATAAGTAATAATATAATCAACTGTGACGCCATCTTCCACGATTGCTTTAGTACAGAAGGTTTGTCATCGAAAATAATCGGGGGCTTATTCCCGTTAGCAGACCCTAACAGGAAGTGATTTGGTGTTAGAGGGGGTTCAGTGTCGGTATCTTATGGGATGTCAGTGAGCGGTCTTGAATTCAGAATCATCTCTATCTCCATTATGTGTGGAGCGAAGAATCTCATCCAATGGCAAACGCGGAAGGTTGAAATCTTTCATGGTGCGCTTGACAGACTGGATTAAACGCTCCCAACAGCCGCCAAAGTGCAGGGAGTGGCTGGTGGATTGAAGGTCCACTTGGTGACAGGGACTGACGAACTCTATCATAAGTTTCTACTCTTCAACGTGCTTGAGGGATTCGCGCAGCTCCCGGGGAGCTCCTGTGAAGTTCGTACCTTGGTCGCTTATGAATTCCAGCGGCGGTCATCTTCTTGCAATGAAGTTGCGTAGAGCTAAAATGCACGACAACGAATGTGCGATTTCGATGTGCACGCCTCTGGTCGTCATGCAGGTAAGCAAGACTCCCCATCTTTTTTAGTTCGTCTGCCAACTGGCACTAACATCGGCCCAAAATAGTCGACTCCAGTGTAAGAGAATGGTCGCAGTAAGGCTGCCAATCGGGCAGACGGCAGGTTTCCCATTGCTGGTGGCTGTGGATTTGCTATGAAAACCTTGCATCGTTGGCATCTTCTACGGACTTGATTAAACTCTGATCTGAAATGAGATATGTAATACTTCAATCGGATCTGATTCAATGCTGTATGGTGATTTTGGTGTCTGTAAGTCGCGTGATAGTTGGCGATCGACAACTGAGTCACGTAGTTTTTCCTCGGAAACAAGATCGGGTTTTTGGTGGCTTTAACGACCCAATCGCAGGCATTTATACGTCCTCGCATTCGCAAGACACCGTGCTCATCGATGATCGGGTTCAGCTTGTGCAGCGGGCTGTTTTTCGGTAATGTGCGCTCCCATGAGTGTTTTTTTTTTATCTTTATTTTTGAGATTTTCAGCCCGCGGCTGGCTCATCTCATGAGATAATATTTTACAACAATTAAATACAATGCATTCTGAATAAAATTAATTATTTTTTCTTGGATCGTGTGTTGTATACTTTCCAGTCCGAATGACAATTTTTTCCACTATCACCAGCATCAGCAATAACATCACCGCACGATCTTTTGGGAATATTGTCCTCTTGATTATCGCTTGTTGTTGCAGATGCAGTAGACAATAGCCTCTTCGCGCTGGCTCCAGTACCGGACTCTATACAGTTATCAGTTTGTTCGTCACCATCACTGTCACTGTCGTTGTTGTTTTTCTCTTTCGTCTTCATAGTCGTCCTCAACGCTTTCGCTTGCATCGGCTCGCATCGGCGGAGGGTCGCTATTGTGTTGTTTGTTGGATGATGTTGAAACCGTCGCTGCTGGAGGACTCCGTTTGGGATTGGTTTGTTTTGTCCAGTTACAAGCGTGGACTCATCATCGATAACGATACGAGATGGTATTGCTTTCTCTAGCATCATTCGCACCCACTCTTACACCCATTTGCTACTCCCGGAAAAAAGTTCTGCTTCCATGTCTCGATCTGTACGGAGATAACTTTACCATATTGCTTTAGGCAGTCCAATATGGTTTCATCTTTCGGCATTCTCGGAGGAAGATCATGAATCCTCAATGTAGTGGTGGGACCATCTACGTAAACCGGAATATGATAGAATACGCCGAGACGGTGAAATGTATGTGTTTTAGGTGATGTTCTTTTTTAGTAGTCGTGCGGCTACGCCTGCGCTGTTCATCTCAACAAACACACAGTGAGGTTGTGCAGTTGGATGCTTTCCACATCAGTCATGTTAATCTTCTGAGAGATTCCTCAAGAAACTGCTTTTACCTACTACCTGGGCCAAAGGAGGGCGTCTCGGGGAGGACACTACAAGAAATCCACGACAATGGTAAGTTCTTCCTGTGAGACATATTACGCAAATTACACTATATTTTCGTCACTAGGTACACGAAATTTTAGCGGTCATTAAAAGCGGTCATATTACCGGGGGGTCCAGAAGGAAGTTCTCGGGATCAAGGAAGCAAGATTAAGGACTTAAAGAAACCATTTCAGTTTAACAGGCTACCGACTTCATCTCATAGCTTCTGTACATCCTATCAAAGAAAACAATGAAATGAAATTTTATAAGTTTACCTTATGTTTGGTGAAGTGACAAGATTGCTGTTTTATTTCTTCCTTTCACCATTCTAGACAATACCGGAGACTACAACCGTGAGAGAATTTAGATGTTCATTTATACACTGTATAGCCTTTACGTACGAAAACCATTTTGCTGTTAAATATCTTACGTACAGCACATGTTTCAAAATGGACAAATTGACAAGGAAATAAGGAAAAAGAACTATGTGTCTTGGAGGACCAGTAGCTGACATATCTCACTGGCTTCCACACTGATATTCTTCCTCCCTCTGCAACAATGAGCTGAGAAGGAATATCGTGATATTCCGCTCGCTTTCAAAATCGACCTATAAAATATTCTTCATTCGCCGTATCCTAACGGAACTGTCAATTCTATACTGCCTAATTCAATATGAACCTTACGTCTAAGTTTGAAGATGATATTAGTATCGGTTATCATTGTAAATCGTTTAACTTCACGGAAGCAATACATAAAATTACAATAATGGAATGTATCGTGTGTCCCATCTACAAAAGGGCGATAAGCTGGATTGAGCAACTACCGCGCAATCACATTGCTGAACGCCGCCTACAAGGTCTCTCCCAAATTTTATGCTGCCGACAGCACCAACTGCAAGGGAGTTCGTGGGCAGTACCAGGCGGGTTTTATGGGGAACGCTCCACCACGGACCAGGTGTTCCATTCGCCAAGTACTGCAGAAATGCCGCGAATACAACTGCCAATCACCATTCATCGACTTCAAAGCCGCATATGATACAATCGATCGGGACCAGCTATGGCAGCTAATGCATGACACGGTTTCCGGATAAACTGACCGAGTTGATCAAGCGACGATGGATCGGGTGATGCGTAGTTCGAGTTTCAGGGCATTCTCGAGTCCTTCGAAACCGCAGAGGGTTACGCAAGGTGATGGTCTTTCGTGCTATTCAACATCGCTTTGGAAGGGTAATACGAAGAGCAGGGATTAACGTGGTACAATTTCTGCCAGTATCCAGTTATTTTCGCCGACGACATAGATATTATGGCACGTAACTTTGAGAAGATGGAGAGACATCAGACTGAAGAGGAAGCTAAGCGGATCGGACTATCATCAACACGTCGAAGACGAAGTACGATAGGAAGAGGCAGAGAGATCAG
This sequence comes from Armigeres subalbatus, assembly GCF_024139115.2. Classification (NCBI taxonomy): domain Eukaryota; kingdom Metazoa; phylum Arthropoda; class Insecta; order Diptera; family Culicidae; genus Armigeres; species Armigeres subalbatus. The sequence continues at coordinate 71,502 of NW_026943435.1, read as the reverse complement.
TGAGCCACCACCCGAGTTTGCATCGGTGGTGACGAAATCGAAGGTTAGAAGAATTTGTACTTGGGCTCACTGGTGACTGCCGAAAATACCAGCAAGAAATTCGAGACGCAGAAGCTGGAAACTGTACTTTGGACTGCAAAGACGCTCCGATCGAATAGAGTTCGCCGTACCAAACTGACATCTACAAAACGCTATAACTGAGTTCCTCACGGACACGAGACCTGGACGATGCTCGTGGAGGACCAACGCGCTGGGAGTTTCAAGGAAAGTGCTCGTACCATCTATGGTGGGTGCAGATGGCGGCATGGAGGAGGCGAAACGCAGCGTCATCAGCTGTTGGAGAACCATCCATCGTTCACACCGCGAAAATCGGACGACTGCGGACCGGGCACGTAGCCAGAATGTCGGACATCCCGGTGAAAATGGTTCTCGACAACGATCGGACACAAGAAGGCGAGGTGCGCAGCAGGCAAGGTGGATCGATCAGGTGGAAGATGACTTGCGGACCCTCCGTGACTGCGGTTGGGACGTAGCCATGACCGAGCCGAATGGAGGCTTTATTGCATACCAGCTGACACTTCGGCCTTAGTCTGATGTCTAAAATAAACACCTCAACAAGTCCTCCAGCTATTTGGTTTCCGGGACGATACAGATATTATGGCAACGTAACTTGAGAAGATGGAGGAAGCTGCTTCAGACAACGAAGAGGAAGCTAAGCGATCGACTAGTCATCAACACGTCGAAGAAGAAGTACATGAAGGAGGAGGTTCAAGAGATACGTGAGCCACCCACGTGAGCTCATAACGGTGGTGCGAAATCGAGGTAGAAGAATTTGGTATTTGGGCTCACGGTAGACTGCCGAAAATGACACCAGAGAGAAATTCGGAGACAGGCTGGAAATCGTACGTACTTTGACCTGCAAGACGCTCCGATCGAACAGTCTGCCGCGTACACAAACGCCCCCACGACAGACGGAGTCTTACCAATCGGACGATGCTCGTGGAGGACCTAACGCACTGAGCTCGGAAAGGAAGTGCGTACCATCTCATGGTGGGGTCGATGGCGGACGGTACGTGGAGGACGAATGAACCACGAATGCATCAGCTGTGCAGAACCATCCATCGTTCAACCGCGAAAATCGGACGATCGCGATGGGCCGGGCACGTAGCCAGAATGTCGGGACAGTAACCCGGTGAAAATGGTTCTCGACAACGATCCGACGGGCACAAGAAGGCGAGGGCACGGGAAGGTCGGTCATCAGGTGGAAGATGACTTGGGACCCTCCACGAGAACAGACGCGAAGCTGCACTCATGTTGTGATAACTTTTTACTGTCGGTTTTGAAATAACTTTGGAATGTCGCCGTTATTCCTTGCATAAATCAGCGCTAAAGGCCACAAAATGCTACTGTGCGCAAAGGGTGCTGTTATGCATGCAGAGCACCAGCGCCATCAAAGCGTCAAACATTGTGAGCTGCAAATGTCGATGACAGCAAGGTACTGTGTTTGTTTACATGTTTTGCAAGCAGTTCTTTGCCTGAGCTTCCATGTTCAGCCTCTGTGCCTCCGTAGACTGCGGTTGGCGACGGGACGACATGAAATGGAGAAGCACTTTTATATACCGTTATGTCAATGCCTTAAATCAGTCAAATAATACAATAATATTACAATAAAACGGAAGACAGCACCATTCTACCCATATTCGTTGTTTTGAATTATTAATTTGAACAGATAACGCAATCAGTTCTATACAATATTCAAGGCACTTATTTATTGTTTGCAATCAATTCCTAAACGTATCAAAACATTGAACACAATCTGCCAAAAGAATAATATTATCAGCAATTAATGCACTACTATTTTGGTGACAGTAACTCATATAAGTGGGGCTACTAACTTCAAAGAGAGATGAGCAGACTAGTTTCGTGGCTTTTATCCCAACAAACATTGGTGGTGGCTAAACTCATATAGTCAAATGTTTGTTGCATGTAGTTCTAGCAACCATTCGGTCTATTCTGGCATATGTTCAACATGGATTGATTGTATGGAAAATTAAAGGAGAATGTAGAATAGATGCAGACAGTTTTGTCTCTATTGGGGTTTGTCGACTGACTTTTATGGAAATTTGGCCACAATATTTTGATACATGCAAAGAAATGTTTAGCCAAATTTAAGCACACCAGTCATAAAAACTCCCCTCACAATAATAGAACAAAACCTGCCAAAATGTCATTAACCCTTATTTAACGCAAATTAAAGAGCCAAATTATCACTAAAATATGTCACAAACAACAGTTTCTAATGCCTGATGAATGTACCAATTAACATTCAAAACTGTTGATTCAAGCCAAACGAAAGATTGGATTGACTTTTCCCTACACCGGGCCGACAGGCTGTTCATGCAGCTCTTCTAAGGCCAGATGGGTGATTCAAAACTTAGGAAAATAAACAAATGTATTGATTACGCTGAGTCGGGAATTTAAAGGATAAAGTAACAAAGGGCAGATATCCCGCAGAAAATCAATACTTTAGAAGCGGCGTCATATTCTCATCTTCGTAGTCTTACGTCAAGGTTCATAAGCCGATCATAGGGCTGTCCCTTTATTGTTTTTAATGCACATGGAAGAAAAAATAATATGAATATGCTGAAGAACAAGAAGAGTAGTATTTATGAGAACAAGAAACAAATATTACCGCAAAAAGGCAAAAAATGCAATAATATATAATGACAATATTATAATGACAAGAGTTATTAACGAGCACATCGGTCTGAAGAGTTTTGCAGAACAAACGCGCCTTCACAAGCGAATCGGAAGAAAAATAATTTCAAATCATACTGCTTCCGTATGTTAACCAACAAAGCAAAAACTAGCTGGTGAGTGTGATGCATATCAGATGAATGCATATCAGGGTTCGGATTTCACTACGCGTCAACAGACTTCTCCACCATCCACTATCCGGAAAAAAATATGCGCGATGAACCTGATACGCGATGGTGCGAAAAATTGTTATCCTTTCAAACTAAATTAATTTACGTTAATTTACACGTTAAGAAAACTCATATGTGAGTATGTTGCGTGGAAGAGGCTGACGGAAATGTATTGGAGGTAACCATCGATGGGACCTGATCTATGATCTGGGTAGTACGCTGGGGACTGGTGCTTAACCAACTAAGCATGAAGGGACTTCCCACCCTCGCGTGTCGTCCATTGCACGCAGCGACCTGACGAAACGAAAGATGAGGTTGGCACTGATCCTCGCCGGTGGAACGGAAAGTACGTACAAGGGCCGCTTTAGTATGTGCGCCTCTATCTGCAAGTGTGGATCGCCCTGACGTAATGGGTATTTACGCCGCTATTGCCTGCGAACAAACGGAAGCCTGTTCCAGCCGCCACTGCCCGCGCATTCCCCAGTTCGCCATTGGCACACACGCGGGTTACCCCAGCCACAGCGCCAAACGCAGCGTGGACATTCTGTGGCAAGCTTACAGCACGTCATCAACGAGGTTTCAATGAGCCAGCGGACGTCGGAAGTTCAATAGCCCCACGGGTCAACAAAAACCGCGCAGTACGTTTAAAGCTAAGGACATGGCCGTTTGCCTTGTTTTCCATTCCCGTGAGAACGTCCAATAAAACGAGAAAATGAAGTGATTGTGATTAGACCAATTACGTTTAACGTCAATTTCTTGAATGTACGACCACCAATTCTTTGTTATTTGGTTTGGTTGAGTAGATACTTTAAGTGGTCCCTAAGATCTGCAGGAATGAATGGGAGGAGACGAATGGTGCTTGAGAGATTTTACCAATTTCGCATAAATAAACTGTTCTAAGGTTTCAAGCCAAACAGTCTCAAAAGGTCGGGCAATTAAAACGTGACCGGGCGGTCCGGCCTCGCTGACCGTCCCATTGAGAGTGGCGCCAAAGTCGCCGACAAACTGGTAAAAGTGTACGGTTATAACCCCTACTACGGGTCTTAGAAGAAATTGCGGTCAAAAAGATTCACCACTGCACCAAATGCCGCGTACAAAATGTTGATAAGACCGGTAGCCCTTACGGACATGGAAACATGGACAATGCTCGAAAAGCACTCTCAAGTATTCGAGAGACGGGTGCTGGACTACTTTTTAAGTGTGGCGGCGAAGAATGAACCACAGCGCTTAGCACGCTCTACGGCGAACCCAGTATCCAGAAGGAGCCAAAGCCGAGAAGGCAGATGATGAGAGATGCCGGACAGCAACCTGCAAGATGGTGTTCGCTTCCGATTCGGCGATACGAGAGACGACGCAGCGAGCAGATGGGGACCGGTCAAAACGACTTGGCGAGGGGCATATCAGGATGGAGAGATGTCGAACGTGATTGTGCGTCAAATTGTTGATTCAGTGTTATCTGTTTAGATAAATTCAAATAAATGAATAAATGAATCTCTAAAAATAAGAAAACCTAACTTAATTCACCGAGGAAGACGCCTTCTCGCATTTAAATCACATTACCAACTTTATATAACGCTTAAGGTTCGAAACCATTTAATAACTTAAACGGAATGATCGATCGTTAAATCTAACAGACAAGGCTTTTTCTTTCCTGTCGAATGCAAATTTGTTGCGAGTTCGACGGAAGTGAAATGACAGCTTTCGGTTCAATTTTGTTGTACGAGAAAGGCAAAATGAGCTTCCAACAATTTCTTTGAAAATGTATTTCTGCAACAGTCAATGGTTTCAAAATGTATACGGCTCAAATTATTTTTGCACCAACTGTCAATTGTTGAGCTGCGCCGCTTAAATCATTTTGTGCGACGTACTGGGTTTTCTCTCTCAACCACCCTAATATTGCATTAACAAACATTTCAACTTCCCCGTCAAATTTGCAACCTTTGCGTATATAAACACTGATCTTAAGACCAATCGATTAGTGAGAATTTGCAATTATCCATGCGTTTAAGGAGTTATTTTGCTCAAAAAGAAATGCAAACTCATTTTTATATAGAGATTTGCTGACAACAGTACATGAATGGGGTTCAGATAACTAATTTAGTCTACCGGACCTTCCTACCCTAATGATCTACAGTTTTTCCTGCAACATCAAAGAGGTCAATTCACGAGATAAAAGAATCACACGATGTAAGCGCCCTGAGGAAACCGTATAGGGTAAGGGAGTGTATTGGACGAAGACGAAATGTGGACTGTCTGAGTTCGAGTCTGAGCTGTCTACCAATAATGGTGCCTGATGCCTGATGAGACAGAAATCGTGGAAGCATCAGTCTCACCTTTCAAAATATTTTAGCACCAGTGAAGCTTGCTGAATCTTTTCAGGCTTCGCAGCAGCGTACGTCCTGGTGAACTTATAACGCCTACGTACGGAAAGAGACGAAGGAATTCTCCACGGTAGAGATCTTTTAGCCAGCAATTGGATGGAATCTTCGAACGCAGATAGTAAATTTCCAGCATTTGTCAAGTACCAATGCAATAAGTATCAAATGAAGATCAAAATTGCGACATTTTCATGTTGAATCCAATTGACATATAGCTCCGATAACCTACAAATCGTTGATTGGTACCAAGCTTCCGCATCTAGAATATATGAGCGTTATTCCTGATGCCTGCGACATTTCACAATGGCAGTATTTGAACGTGACAGGAGTTCTCAATCTATGAAACGCAATCAATACAGGTATTTCAGTAACGCTAATTACAAGTTTGTCAATTTACGCTATTCAGCAAAGGTATTCTGCAATGTAGAATTGACAGTTGAACAGCAAATATCAACACACCCAGACATGCCTTGTAGGTAGACACAAAATCATCTGCGAGCACGTATCTTGCATATAAAAATGTTGTATAAGAAAATTCCTTCACTTAACTGTAAACGACACAGTCACCTTTGTGCATGATCTGCAAAACATATGCAAGCCTAAAACAATGTCGAATTGGAAATGCAATTGGGCAAAAACTACAATCAAATAAACAACCTTATCCCAAACAACATACTGCCAAGATGTCCAAAAACGCCACAAACAATTTATTAATGCTGTGGGGGCTCCTGCAAACCAAACAGCTCTCCCCCGCTACAGACTCTCCCAGTGTCACTGCAGGTATTCAAGGCCAAGGCTGCAAAACAGCTATCATTTCAAACTGCCAAAACTTAAGGTTTTCGATTTCCAACCAGCCAGCATTGGCACCTATAACAAAACACTTAACAGTGGTTTCAAAACCCGCATTCCCCCAACGATGGAAAACGAACGAACCAAAACAATCGACAGACAGCCGCAAGTATCCACAACTCAAAAGACACTTTCCTGGGCAAAGGTTCCCATTTTCGATTCAAGTTCATGTCGGTGTAAATAAAATTCATTAGCTGCATTGACACCCGGTCCTTGTCTGGCAACACGCAAGGGTCGCTGAACAAAATCGTCTGGCAACACGAAGGAAATTTACACCTGTATTACCGGTACAGATTGCCTTTTCCAATCTATTGACATTGAGCACAAGGGCAAGACTTATTGCCTTTTCAGGCGGCAGGTTAACAAGTTCCTGCTTCGGCCCTGCAGAAAAATTGAATGTTCTTTCGGAAACGAAATATGCTGCTCTGTTGAGTGACGAAGGGCTTCTGTGCATTGACACAGTTTTGCCTCTGGGTTGACAGATTTCTACCTTTGCCCGCTCAATGGAATGCACGGTTTGAGCCATCATGTTGTAAAGAAAACAAGACACGATGAACATGACAGGCTAAAGGACAACATCCGAGTGCTGTCACGTGCTGGCGCAGAATAGATTAACCGTCAGGTATGAAGTTGGCATGACAGACGGAGTATAGATAGATTAAAACGGAAGAAGTTATTATTATTCTTTAATAAAGGCAAGATAATGGGTTTATTTGAAAGTTTTGCGCGAAATTTGATTGACATTGAACTCCAGGGATGATTAACTTAAGTCTTGATTGAATTCAGAAATCTATGGATTCATGTCACCAATGTCAGAAACATTTACACCTATTTGGGAAAAGTGCTTATATTTAAAACTTTCCGCATACCTGATTGATTATTGTCTTTATTTGAGACTTGCAAACCCTAGGCGAGCTCTCATCTATAGAAAATCATCCATGTCTAGGAAGTTCTTAATGATAATCTGCAATCAATTACAATCCCACAAGGTCAACAAAGAAGTTAAGAAACTGAAACTAAACGAAACTATAGAATCTATATGTAAACCACCAAGATGTCAATCGCCAGGAGGTTTGATTGACGTGATGCACTTGCTGGGTTCATAGGTTGAACTATCTCAGTCAAATACACATGTTCAAAGGACACTGCTTCAGATCATGAATGCTGTTTACTGAATTCATATTTCTTTATTATTCTAAATAATGAACAGAAAATAAAATGCATTTCAAAAGATAAAGTTTGACTCATTATGCCAAATTTATTTAAAAACATCTCAAAACACAAGATTCTCACAATCCATCGAACATACGAACTAACTCGTGTAGATTCCAGGACATTTGCCCTCGCCGCACCGAATGCCCCAAGAGACGATTCTGACCGACACCCAATGGTTGTTGGGCAGCTGTAGCATCAAAGGGCCCCACTGTCACCCTGGCATGAATCTCTTACCACCACCGTAGTCACCAGCAAAATACTGCTCAAACCATTGACATACAAACATCCTGACAGTCTCTGTTGGACCAAATTAAAGCGTAACTTCATCAGTATCTTGGAAATGTGGTCCACCGAAAATTGAGTTCCCCAGCCTACAAATCACCTAATGACAACCATTCCAAGAATCGTCCAACGAGGCATGCAAATGGGCCAAATGTACGAGCAGCATGACATGGAAATAGCTTCAACAGCGTGGCACCAGAAATCGTTACGAATTTCGAATTCCGTCACCCGGAAAGTCTCGACCTAGTTTCATTGTACCCACTGCGTGAAGTCGTATTCGGCCCAATCGCACCAGAACCGATGAATCTTGCATCCAATACGCAATGCGCAGCCGTCAAGACGTAAGTCTGCTGTGCAATCAGTACTCCACCACAAAACTGCTGGCCGTCCATTGTTCGGAAATAAGTGCCGCCATCCATGGCCATCGAATCCGGAGAATTTCAGCTATCTTCGATAGCCGTTAGTCGATATGCTGCCAACCTCGTTCCTCCTAAATGATCACGGCTGTCTACCGGTGATGGTGTTGTCACCGTCTGCCATCTACTTGGTCATACCGTCCGCTTGCGATGGAGACGAACGGAAAATTCTGGACCTACTCATCACCTGTGTTTTCCAAGCAGCATCTGATGGACCTTGAAAATATTTACATTGACAGAAGTTTTTTCGATACGGTATTTTGAGAAGACTACATATTTTACAATGCAGTTGTCCTAAATATTTCATAAATTGTCTCTGAATCTACGATTTTACAGTGTTGATAGCGCTTTCTGCAGCTTTCGCTCCCCGATGCAGCGCACCCTGACAAGCTTTATTTTTCGCAACATGGTTTTGAATTTATTTATCCTACCTGTTCAAATGCTCAATAATTTAGCCTCACCGGAAACGGATTTGGTAATTACTTCAATAAATCGCTTCTTCGTAAGAGATTCAGATCTAAATGCTTCTTCCGATCAATAAAAATTACCTCGGAATGGTTTTCTGTCATGAGGGTCGACCCGTATTAGTTCTGGGAATCATTACTCCTCGCCACGGATTTATCTCGTGATCGTCAATTGTTGGATGAGATAAATGAAAATAATACAAAATTAAAACCGGAAAATTAGATGTCGGATTTTTTACATCAGTTTGAGTATGTCAATAGTATAGTGAAAACTCTTGATTATGCAGGCTAAGACGTTAGCCATAAATCTAAAATTATTAAGATTTGACGATGGTTTTGGTTTGACCAAAAGTTAAGCACAAATTGTGCAGCTGTGATAGGCATTTAATGAGATTTTAGAAATGCTTACATTTAATTATGTCGATTTTATCGAATAAAACAAGTTTTAATAATTTTAAATAAATAGACTCTCGTTATTTCTGGTTTGTAGAAACAAGATTAGTAGCCTGTCAAAATTGACAACCAAACCAAATTTTAACAAAGTTTTTTCCTGCCAAATTCAAATTTTCCTTTCATGACATGCAGGTCAAAGAAGTACACAACAAGGATATTTTAAAAAATCGTTAGAAGGATTTGAATGAAATCTGCGGACTTCCACGAAATTTGGGGCATGGTGAATTTGATTATTTTGATTTCGTTTCGTTTGTTAAATTAAAAAATCAAGAACAAAATTTTACGAAATTGTTAATTACGAAATATAAAAATAATTAGATTAGAAGTTAAATCGCTTGTACAAATAGTGCATAACTCATTATAATCAAACAAAAGGAATTGAAAATTTCGCCATTCTGATCATAATATCTGGTTTACAGTCTGCCCTGGAGCGATAAACGGCCTACTTTTTCCATAATGAAGGAAATAAAGTGAATAGAACATTATGCAACTCAAATGTTGATATTCATTATAGCACCTATTTGCGTTATATGAAAATCACATCAGAACAGTAGTTACATGACTACATTTTGCTGAATTACTTCGGTAAGTGCTCAAATAGTGCATTCTATGCCTGCAATAAATACCAACAGTTTAGTGATACAACAAAATCAAAGTCATACATCTAATGCTTCACGGCTTATCGAACCATGCAATGTGGCACGGCAACATGAGATCTGGACGTTCCGCAGCAACATAATTATTGCGCACGATCATGTGAAGGTACCAGACTGCAAATTTGCACAGACGACAAAATCAAGTCAATTTTGTCATTGCAAAATAGCGCAACTCAGAAATTGATTCTTTCAGCATTGTAGTATTTATCCAACCGATTCTGCTGCACAAACTACTATTGCGGAACACCAAATTTATATACATCAAAAAATTCCTGATCGCACCGCTGAATGAACAAAAAAGTTGTTAACCCTTCTGTTACAAATCCCTTTTGTACCAAAATAAAAAATCTTGCTGTAACTTTTGTTCTTTCAGCTTTTTTTCGAAAATTCGCCAAAAGAAGTGGAAGTTTTATGTTTTATGGGTTTCAGGATTGGTCACTGGTTTCGAAATTATGCCGGACGGGCTCACACCGACAACTTGGTGCCGGCTCTGACAACGGGGGCCCTCCCAACTGCAAAGACGCGATCACAGCAAGACCATGCTGAAGGGTGCTGGTTCTGATCTCGTGCCGGTCTAGTAATTTTCGTTACGGAAAGGTCTCGACTTCCTACAAAGTATCGTGCTAGGCTCATGATCATACGAATGCAAAATGGCAAACTGGCCAGAAACACGCAGCAATAAATCAAAGCGCTAATGATTGCCGAGAATGCCTAACCCCAGCAAAATCGCAATGCCAACAAGAAGAAGAAGAAGGTTTAATCATTTCAGAACGCATACTCGGATGATTATTTAGATATTTGATCGAAAACGGCAATATAAACTATACCAAAATATGATCAGAAATCGATCAGCACAAAATATGGGTTCTATTCCATTCCGGACGTCTGGAACCTGTTACGGGGTAGCCTACGGAAATGGGCCACTACTGATCACAGCACAGCAAACTCGATTTCAAAACTTAAGTACTCCTATGGTAGTTTTGTACTCTGACCGGCATAACCGATTGAACCAGACAGATTTACCTAAATTGCTGAAAGTTCAATTCGTGAAACCCACGCCCTTAGTAAGGTACACTGCATTCAATTATTAGACTACTTGTAGCGTTAACTGTATCCTTAGTGTTTGGGCGCACGTACGTCAATTATCTAAAGCATGAGAAGCACGCACGGTTTCGACATAAATTGTTACTTTGTTTTCTCAAGAGCACTACCATGACAAGGTCCTGCTATTTAGTGGTGCAGTGGAAAGGTATCGAGCGCTCACCAAAGGTGATACCAACAACGAACCGCTTCATAGTGCTGCAAGATGCGCCAACGGACAAAAGCCAACACAAGGATGTGTTGAGTACAGCCGTTTCTTCAAGGCGCCACCAATCCCACACGAAGGGAGACCTGACGATGAGAAAGAAATGACGCATTGAGTAGACATACGATAGATGCCCGTGGATGTCAAAAATCGTCATCATGACATGAACGCACAGGTAGGAAGGAGGAATAGACCGGTCATCGGACCGGATATTCTGCACACCGTATCGAATGGATAACGGCCAACGATGGCATAACTGCAGCCTCCCGCGGAATGGCAGTCCGAAGCACCTTCGTTCCCGCAAAACATTCAAGGCCACATGAGATCACCAAATCAAGAGACGGAAAACTAAATCGACCACTTCTTCTCCGACATCACGAACGTCCTCACTACCGCAGCGCGAATATATTAATCCAACCATCACCTGATGCAGTACGTCTGCGGAGCAATGCGTTAATAACGTACCGTTCATGGCGAAGTTAACCGTCGGCGGGCTACGTGCCAGCGTCTGATATATGTGGTGACATAAACGGAACCCTTACGAACGAGCGTGAGGTATCTGAAGGTGGCGGCAGCACTACGAAGAGCACCTGAATGGCGATGGCAGACGAAGATGGTGGTGGCTGATGATGGACCTGGGGGAGCGCGCGCAGGACAATTTTGCACGGCCCGGATCCTGGTAAAACCAGAGGAGAGATTACCACAGTCTTGGGTTGACCATTAGAGAGCTATTTAAACACGGTGTAGAGGCACTGCCAGAGCGCTGTACTGGTAATTACTAAGATCTGTGATAAAGCCAGGTTTGCAAGGAGCGATCCGTCCCAAAGCACGTGGCTTGAGCGCCACCATGCGGGGAGACCACGGCCCAAGTTAAATTGCTCTGGACGAGGTTCCTCAGTGGCGATCCACACTTCCAGATAGGGATTTACAGATCGTTCCAACTGGCTACGAGCTTACCCTGCTAAACGAATACCTTTAATTATCGCAGCATGCTTTACAGCCACGAAGCCACTCAGAGAGACGGTGCACCGGCACTCCATTACATTCTTAAGCGTGAGTGCGGCTTCATCATCATCGGCAGATTCTCTCCGCCTTCGCCTGTTTCTTCTACTAGTATGGGGAAATTCTTATTTTTGTTCAATATACTGTTAATGACGCTTCCGGTTGTTGCAGGTTAAAAGAAAACCTACATAGTTAAAGGAATACCAAATCAGCTTTCACCCAACGAAAATCGCATGTTGACTAATCTCCCACAATTAGTGTGGTAAAGAATCAGATGAGCACCGTGGAGCAGAATCGATTTTTGAACCACCAATACCCAGTCAAACCTCGCAAAGAAACACAGAAGACGAGACTCGCAACTGATGACGCGTTGTAACGAAAATACAATTAATGAACAAATTTGCTGGTGGTAAGATCATTACAAGCGACATGGAAAACATTAATGAACATTTATTTCTTACTTCTAATAGGGACATATTTAGAACTTTTTTCAAATAGGTATGTATTCGTATTTGACCTTGAAATTTTAACAGCGATTTTCTTAATTTGCATACTTGGTAAATAACTGACGTTACTACTGTGATAGATTTGAATCTATTTTTTCCTGTTGGGCACATAAGTTACCGAAATAGTTGAATGAAGAGCACAACTGCCGTTCCGAAAAATCACAACAGAACTCAATTAGCCCATTTGAAAAAACGAGCGATGGGTACTGTTTTCAACATAACCAAGTGAGTAGACGTAGGACTTGTATAGACGTAACGTATTTCATTTAACTTTTAATCTTGGATCTATGTACTTGAAATATAGGTATTGATATTGAAACGACAACTTCCATGTTGTAGAATTATTAGCACCAGGCACCAGGGCAACGCAGACGTTAACCGCAGTAGGCGAAATACGCATTGAGAACTGCCTGATGTGAAATATCCATACGAATCTTGATTTTAGTTTCACGATTTACTCAACCCCTACTCAAGATTGCATGAGGAATATCGATTACATAAACCCGTCGGAAAAACGAGAACGAACATATCTCCTGAAGAAATGAATAAATCTATCCAGGCGTTTTCGAGTTATGCGATGAGCACAGACCATTTAATTCTTTTTATTACCGTCAACTGGGGGAAGATAATCATTGAGGTGAAGATGATCATTTGACGTGTCAGTTGTGCAAGCCAATTTTTATGAAACGGTAGTCAACAATATTCTCCGTTCATGTAATACTGCTAGGTAGAAACTGAGTTTTCCGATTATAATCATGAAATGTAATTTTGTGGAAGAAAGAGAGACAGTCATAAATGACGCTATTTTCGTTTCAAATATTGGACTGTAGACTTCTTTACGGTAAATTCAACATTCATACAAATAACCCAGTGTATTTGGACAACTAGGTCATAATGATTTTTAGTAGAGCTGTTTTGATCAACTTCACCCCAAACCAGATTACCAAAATGTGATAATTTACTTGTTTTGATAAATGCGAATGCATTTCAGAAACCAGTTGTTGATTATTGCAACGTATAGCAGTACATGTTTTGAAAATATTTGTTTCGATTTAAAAATGTAAACACACATTGTTATTGCATGTTTTTGTCCTAAAATGATCATCTTTCCCCCAGTTGACGGTATATAGATTTGTTTATTCAAACTTCTGAAACAAACTAATAATTCAATACATATCAGAATTGCTTGTCTTAACTATTAACGCCTTATTTACTCAGTTAAATGTGAAGTGTATTTTATCCAGTATTTTGCTCGATAATGGCGGCTCCAGTGAGTACCTCTTTGACATTCAAGAGGTAGGAAATATTTACATTTTTCAATCAATGTGCCTTGATTCATTGCAAAACATTACACTTTCACCAGGTTACTAAAACAAACGTCAATCATTATAATTCTTCTGATTTTATTATTTTATGAATATATTTTTTTTAAAATATTTTTGACATTTTCTTTTGAAAAGTGTAACACTTCGATAAATTTCCTCATAATAATGAATAATGAGTATTCGTATCATTCATTTGAGCATTGGCACCCAAGATGGAATCCACAAAACATATATTTTCAAACTGTGTCAGTGGTGAAACGCCAGGGAAATGCTCTACTCTGAACTGTCAATCAATTTATAAGCAGTTATGAGAATGTTATCATGCCTTCCTCAATTTCCATCAGCATGTTCTAATCTCAACTAGGGCGCTAGACTTACTATTACTACTTTATAGACATGTTTGTACCTCATTTATAAAGAAAAAGATGCTGAAGCAAAAAAAAACTTTAAAATTGCACGCTACCTTCAAATGTCGATGCAAATTTTTTTTCAACTACATAACAGATAGCATTTGCAGGAAAAAATTGTAGAAAGGAAACCAAAAACCAGCACTATCTTTAGGAAATACTTGTTGAATCCTTACGACGTTTGTTTGGTTGGTTGAATTTGATGAGTGCCAATGTTTTTCATTGAGTCGAGGCCTTACATTGATTAAAAAATATGTAAACATTTTCACCCCTTGAATGTCAAAAGGTACTCTTCGAACTCACTAGGCCGCCATTATGGAGCGCAAAATACTGATAGATTTTTATTGATGATTTGCTTAAAAATCTCTATTTATTAAATTTTCAGACTTAGGGCCAATTTCTTTAGTCTGCTTATGCTAAACTTAGATTTAAGCGTATGGGTAAGTATCGTTAAGAGTTGGGCGAGGCAAATGCTATTTTAGGGAACTGCCTGTTTTCCAAAACAAAGAACAGCACCAATTTCTGTTTTTTTTTTTTTTTACAATATGTTACTGCTGAAAAAATCACAAACCATTAACAAACAAGTCAAGGAGCAGTAACTTACTAAAATAGAGGAGGTATGTACTAATATGTCAACGAAAATTATTTAATGTTTTGTTTCAAACTCCAGAGTTCGATGTCAATTTAATAAACAATTTCTCAGAAAATGAAAACAAAGAATAAGATAAAGTTTATTTGAATATCTTCTGGAAATTATTTTTTGCGGACTTTTTTTTAAAACATTTACATGAAATACAGGAAATTTTCTAATCTAAAATGGATATTGACACTATTGGCTGATTGTAACTTAATTGTTAATGTCTTCTACAATAAATGAAAGTAACTTTTTAATCAAATTTTTATTTTCACTGTAGTTGATTTTTGTTTGTTGGGGAATCAAAATTGTTTTAATGTACGTGTCGTTTATACTGCTAATAACTTAACATATGGTCAGTCATACGACTTAACTGTATCCATCCCGGGATCATGTGGATTATGAACCAATCACCTGATGAGCAGACCAAATTTCTAATTTTGCCTTTTTTTACCATCACCGCTGCTCTCGGCCATCATCGGCCTGTAGCTGTGAATCCCGAGCAATGCGATGATGGTCGATTGCATCCATCGCAACCGACACCACTGCATCCAACCATCATCATGGCGAATGACAAAAAATGCGCCCACTTCTTTCATGCATATTAGCAGACCCACCGGCAGTTCTACCGCTGGTGACTGCATGCTGTCGTTATGTAGGTAAACACAGCGAACAAACGAACGAACGAAAAAATGCGCGAGCAAAAGCACGTCAGTACGTTATTGCCGTCCTGCAAATGGTAATGACTTTACACGGCAGGCACTGCCGGTTTATACACAAAGAAAATTCTCCTGGTAGACCTGAAGGTCCGTGGCATACCGTATTCTGATGTCCGTGTTAGAATGCACAGATTGGTTGCATATGAAATTTTACTGGCTTTGATAAGAATTGAAATTTTCTGTAGCTTATCGTTATTAACTGTTTCAATGTAAATACAATTGAGAATTCCGAGTCGATGATATATAAATCTCAAAATCCATCGAAGATAGACGAGTATTAGGTTCAAAATCTTCCTTCCAGCGTAATCGCTCGATTTCCAAATATCTAAATGACACCCAGGATAGTAAAGAAAGACGTAAGTCCCATGTCAAAAGTTCCAGATTATTGGGGGACAGTCGTATGTTTTATTTGTGTTATACCGTTCATACTATTCCTAGCTGCGGTTTACCTTCCCCAGCTTCTATTTTATTCGTGTGTGCTCTGTGTTCTGCGCTATTACGTGACGTCACAACTAACTTCGCGCATCTCCTTCACATCTCTGCGCTCCTGTTACCAAGTCCACTTTAAACATAATTACAACGACACCTTCGATGATCGGGGACGCCACGGTAATATCGATATTCCTTTATTAGTATGTCTTATAGGGTACTGCACGGAACATCTCGCTCTTCGTTCCTCATAAATTGACGTTTACTGGCCTTGTTGCTTAATTTTTGCAGCGAAAGAGACAAAGCAGTCCGTGCAGTGCCCTATTAACTGGTTAGGTGGTGGTACCAGCTCACGTATTGCATGTGCACGGTCCGTGATGATGGTCCATGATGATGATACTTGTCGGCGGGGTAGCAGTCATCATTAAAAAACAGCGCGATGGCTTTAGCGGTAATATCCTTCAGTTCACTGGGCAATACCTCCGCGGCGCCCTCTTGACGCCGCACTCGTACAAAAAGATGAGATTCACAGGCTGATGCCCCCTGTCAGGTTAAGCCAGATTGCTTCTCAATGAAGCGTGTTAATGAATCGCGATGGCGGTTTGTCATAACAATGAATTGCCGGTAGCTTGACGAACCGCTGTGGATTCGTCCACTTAGAGGTCCCCGCCTCGGACTGATAGTGACGAACGTTTCTTGGCCGGTTAAGGACTGCCAGGAATCTTTTCGTCTGTAGGATGTATATGCGTTTGCGCGGAATTGGTTGCAGAAATATAAAGCCAATTCAGAACATCACATATCGACAAGCACCGTTTCGCACATCTAGACATATTTTTATCTGATTGTTCACTTATTATTACAACTGCACACGAATAACACGCACACTTGATTTGCCTACAGTAACTAAAGAATGAACAGATAATTTATTAATTAACTATATTTAACCACTTTTAAATTATCCTCATTTGTAACACACGAAACACTAACAACAAACGCGTACTTCCAACTCCTTGAGAATCACGGACGAAATGATCGAGTCTGTGAACTTTCAGATTAAGCGAAGGTGGACTGACAACCGGAAGTACGCTTCCTGACCCCATTGTGCAATCGTGGCTTTTATCGGCACGATTGATAACTTGACCAGATAGTCGCGCTGCTATCCCTTCCCACCTTATCCCAGGAAACAAATGGCCTCGACCTTGAAAGTTTACGCTTGATTAATGCTCGCTTGCCTATGTCAAGGAACATTATATCTAAGTTTATTGGCGATTGAAGATTTGCACCTCACAATCTAATTTATTTACAAAATCATTTACAACTATATAATAAAATTACTGAATGCTACAAGTTTTGCTGAGTGTCGTGTCCCATTCCACAAAAGGGCGATAGCTGGATTGTAGTAAATTACCGCAATTCACATTGATGAACGCCGCCTACAAGGTACACTCCCAAATTCTTATGCCGTCGACCACATTAATTGCAAGGAGCTCGGGCAGTACCAGGCGGGTTTTATGAGCGAACGCTCCACCACAGACCGGTGATAGCCATTCACCAGAACTGCAGAAATGTCATGAATACAACGTGCCCACACATCAAGACTATATGAGGCAAGCGGATCGGATCATCATCAACACGTCGAAGACGAAGCAGCATGATAGAAGAGGTTCAAGAAGAGTAATGTGGACCACCCACCGCGAGTTTGCATCGGTGGTGACGAAACGGTGGTAGAAGAATTACTTTGCTCACTGGTGACTGCCGAAAATGACACCAGCAGAAATTCGAGACGCATAGTGGCTGGAAATCGACACTTTGACTCGCAAGACGCTCCGATCGTGAGAGTTCGCCGCCGTACCAAACTGACAATCTACAAAACGCTATTAGACCGGTAGTCTCTACGGACACGAGACCTGGACGGATGCTCGGAGGACCAACGCGCACTTGGAGTTTTCGAAAGGAAAGTGCTGCGCCATCTATGGTGGGGCAGATGGCGGACGGTACGTGGAGGAGGCGAATGAACCACGAATTGCAGATCAGCTGTTGGGAGAACCATCCATCGTTCACACCGCGAAAATCGGACGACTGCGTGGGCGGGCACGTAGCCAGAATGTCGGACAGTAACCCGGTGAAAATGGTTCTCGACAACGATCCGACGGGCACAAAGAAGGCGAGGTGCGCAGCGGGCAGGTGGATCGATCAGGTGGAAGATGACTCAGGACCTCCGTAGACTGCGTGGTTGGCGACGTAGCCAGACTGAGCCGAATGGAGAAGCACCTTTATATACCGCAGCACAGGCCACTTCGGCCTTAGTCTGTATAAATGAAAAACAATGAAGTAAACTTATTTTTGCATTCGTATTATTATGCATCGTGGCAAACACACAATGATACTCTTATGCCCATGGAAGCTGAGAAAGTTCCAACCTGAAAATCCTTAAGTAGGACCGGAAATTGAACTCAACCACCAGCAGTCAGTATTGTCTTTTGTTTAGTAGCTGCATTTTATAACTAGGCTAAGGAAGGGTTGGTACATGTCTTTTTACCATACATATGTTATATGTGTTTACCTTTTGTAAATATTAAATCATATTAGATCATGTTTATTTATCGATAAAATCATTAAGAGGCTGCTGCTAGGGAGATGAACCGACCCAGGCCGAAAATCTCGTTAGATAAAAGATAATAATAATAATTTAGATAGCTAATTAAATGTATGTCAAAAACCAACTTCAATCGTAAGATGTAATTTATTCCCGTGGAAAGTTACACAATAAAGTTAAAAAACATTCGAATCCTCACCACTGTAGTTCATTTACGAGTTAATTTATGTTATGATTTCTTATGAAAAATGATACCGTGTATTTTTATTATATTTATTATAGTATATTTTATGACAATGAAACCCTGTGATTAAATATTATTTTGCTCAATTCTCGTTTAAATCATGTATCGCTTTCTTGAGGGTTTCATTGAATTTATTATCGTAAAAAAGTAAATGTGGGTAGCTACGGTGTTAATATATAATTATTCACATTCCAAAATCACCTAAATTTATTCTAGTTCATCTTTTCACTCATCCGATAATCGACTGCAGCAGACATATTCCTACGATAAAACACACAAACAATCCGCCTATGGACATTTTTCATTTATTATCAACACCTCCCATAAATTTTCCTTCTAATCGTAGCACTATCTAACAACTATTCCGAGATCATCATCAGTACTTTCCCTATTCGCACCAAACCGAAAATTAATAATATACACGATCTTCATCACCCAGCGCACTGCTCGACTGTCGCCACCGGAAAGGCGATCGTTACTTCCGAGTTGCTCATCGGCGGCACACCCGTCTGCCTCGGGTTCTTATTGCGTTGTTAACGCCCGCCATGTCACTACTATCGGATTGTCCTTCCCAACGAATGCAATTGGGGCAAATTTTGTCAAATAAATTATAACCTAACACGCCGCCGTCTAACGCCAGCAGACTTATGATTGCTATTGAACTATGGACGCTTCAGCGCGATTTGCAGATTTGCCTCGATCAATTCCAAGGCCACAACACGACAGTAACAAACGGCGTAGTGTGTCAATTGTTCCGTTAAGGAAAGTGTTACGATCAGCACCCCAGCACTGGGGAGACACTTTTAATCAAAGTTTTGGCTTAATCTTGACACATCGTGGCGGACTAGTCTCAGCGTGAAATGATTTGTGGGAATTATTGTTAAAACAGCCCATTACCGAACGCGATCCCATGCTTTACGGAGGGTGGTTGATAAGCGATGCACCGTGCAGACGCTTGGTCTGGAACAGACCTCTTGAATTGCTAATTCACGATGTGGCTATTGTGAGTTGGTGTGGTGGAAGTGGTGACATTGAACGGGTTAACCAGTAATTAACATTGGAATAGAATTATGATTTTCACATGTGACTTTTATCAACTTTAATGATGAGCCAGATGGTCCAGTTTAGGTTGTAGGTTCTATAATAAAGACATAAAATACCGGTAATAATTATTATAAATAATTCAGATTAAGGTCGAGTGGTTTCTGCAGTACATAAAGTCGTCTCGAACCAGTTTGGCTATGGGATGCACGTCGCCAACCACGAAGTTTTGCAAATCGCTTACCCAGCTGATCAATCTTGCTCGCTGCGCACCTGCCGGTTGGATTGTTATCGAAAACTACTTCCACCGGTTACCATTCGACATTCTGGTCGCCGTGCCCGGCTTCTTTCCATCCCAAGGCGGCTGCTCGCTTTAGTGTTGACGGGCCCTGGTAAGTACGATTCCTGTCCACTATTTATTTTTTATTGTTTTATTAGAGGTTTTTCGGCCCTTCACCGGTTCAATTTCATAAAACTTTACTTTATTATTTATTGAGGCTACGTCACCACGAGCCCCTGGGTGTGCCTCTGTTTGTCCTGACGAATTTGGTCCAGCGCTTATGTGCAAATTTCGTCTCCGTTCTTTTGTAATGTGTTGCCGAATCTTACCCTGAAATTTCTGTTGATATCAGTTTTTAATATATTGAGATATTGATAGAATCGCACAATACCATGGCCCTGTCGATTACGATGAAAACAGTAGTGTATATAGCATGCATCATTGCTCACTCCAGCGACTATTCAGATGGGGTCAGACAAAAGCTCAGTTATGGCGTGACTCTGCACATCAAAGCTTTGTACTCGCCCTTCGATGAGACCGATGATTTTTCTTGGAGTTCCTTTTGCCTTTAAAGGCCCTCTCTACAGATTTCGTGGTTCAGACGATCGAACTCACTGCAGGTGTAGCGATCCAACGCAAAAGGCGAGAATTCGATACTGTGTTGGTGACACTGACGAAGAACGTATTCAACAGCGCAAGCTGATGCCATCGCGTTTCCGTTACACCGGCTTAGCTCGTTGGTGGACTGTACGGATCTTTGGAAAGCTACTTCCAGAACCGTGTGATGCTACGAGACCGGATCGATCAGTGTTCCATACTGCGGAGTCCCGCAAGGTCAATCCGGCTCTGGTACTATAGAACCTGATGTATGATTGGGGTTCTGAAGCTAAAGTTCCTCCTGGTGTGAAGATCGTCGGCTTTGCTGACGATGTAACCCGAGGTTCATGGGGTCAATCTCGAAGTAGAGCGCTTAACCGCAGAACACGCGATCAGCACTGTGGCGGACTGGATGAGTGAGAGGCCTTGAGTTTCGCTCAACATACATTTGAGGTGGTTATCGTCATAACCGTAAGTCGGCATAACATGCAGTTGTACACGGGAGACGTCGCGATCACTTCAAAGTGAGCTCGAAGATTCTGAATACTATAGACGACAAGCCACCTTCGGTAGCCGCTGTCACCGCGTGCAAGGTTGCTTGACTGCTGTGGCGGCATTATCGAGGATGATGTCCAACAGCTCCAAGGTGCGCGCCAGTAGACGTAGGTTACTGGCAGGCGTTGCATCTATTCTAGGTACGGCGGCCCGTCCTGGCAAAAGCATTCGGGGGTAACCATACCTGCAGAACTGGAGAGCACCCCACGCTTGATGTAACCAGATGATATCGGCCTGGCCGCACGGTATCGCACGACGCACTCAGTGATAGCGAGTATGATGCCAGTCGGGCTGGTCATCTGGAAGACGAGGAGGCTTGACCTACGTGGCACCAGAGGAGCCCGCGAGCGTACTAGGTGATTTCGGCTGCCAGATGGCAAAGAGGGATAACTCGAAAGGTAGGTGGACCCACCGGCTGATTCCAATATATCGGGCTGGGTAGAGACCCCATGGAAGGTTCACTTCCATCTGACATACCCTGTCAGGCCATGGCTGTAGCCGACAGTACCACCACAGGTTTGGGCACGCGGAGGTCCTGTCTGCCCTGACTGCCTAGGTGTTGACGAAACTGCAGAGCACATACTGTTCATGGGCGTCCCTGTTTCGACGTCGAAAGAAGAGAGCAAGCAGACGTTTGCGGCCGGGAATGTCAACCCGGCCAATTCATCCAGAGGATGTCAAGCGGTGGAGAAGTGGAACGTAGCCCTGACTGCAACCACTCAGATTGCCTGCAGCTGTAGAGAATCTGGCGTCGAGCAACAATCGACAAGCATGGACTAATCTCAGATTGCTGTTAGAGTTGAAAGTGCCACGCGGAGAAGTGTGTGTTCTGCCCATGCAGAGGTAATGGCGCAGCGGGTGGCAACCGAGATCGTCATCTCGAAGCATGGCAGAAGTGTGAATGAATAGGTGAATGTATGGATCGCACACGCCGCGCTGGGAGAGTAGCGCAGGAATGTTGGTTCCATGACTACTGATACCTGCGGCGTGGCAGAGGAGTGTGGGTACATCCAAGTCAGTCCTGATGGTACGAAAGGAAATGGTTGGAGTTGAGTTGAGCTAGTCTCATATGGCATGAGCGAGGTGAGCTGACTCACATGGTATGTCAGAAGTGGGAACCTATGAAATGTCCCACAAGGATGCCAGAGGGAGTGTTAGTCGAATGACTAGAGAAGTATGTGTCAGCAAGGAACTGAATGAAAGAGGGAGGTCTCATGGTATGACAAGTGGGGTGTTAGTCCCACATGTACAGAAGGGCACAGTTAGACCTGCATTTGCATGTTAGAGGAGCACACAAGTCAGACTTATAGGAGTGTTAGCGTGGTGTGCATGGGAGTGGCGAGCGTGAATCAAGGGTTTGGGGGCATGTTAAATCTCCACATGGCATGAGAAGGTGGGTACACAAGTCAGACTGCATGGCATGACAGAAAGGCAACAGAGTATGTAGGTGTTTGAGGGTGCGATAGAGGAGCACTCCAAGTCAGACATGCAGGACGGGTGCCTGTGTAAGCGAGAATGAGCGAGTACGTTTAGTACTGCCATCCCCCAGAAGTAGTACTGGAGGTAGTTCCTGGGGAAACGATGGTGGAGCCCAGGAGTTTAAGTTAGTCGGTATTACCGGTATGGTCAAGTCCGACACTCCAGTACATTTCGTGTGGTAGTTTACAACCAATGCACGTGTACTGGGTTAGTGTAATGCATTCTCCTTGTGTAAAACACCACCTCCCTAGTCGCCGTCGAGTTGCACGATGCGAAGTCCGATGCTGATGTTCACCGTTTTAGGTGCGTTTTCGGTGATGAACGCCACGTCTATTTCCTTCTCCTCAAGCGAAATCCTTCAGCACAATTATTTTGCCTTGAGCGAGCAGCAGTTCCAGCGCTGACCAGGCCCAAATTAGCCGCCATTTTCGATGATGAACATGCCAAGAGTGAAATCTGTCGAAGTGGAGTCGGCAGCCGCGCGCCGAGCTGCGAGCTGCGCGAAGATTGGCATCACTGCTGTTCGGAGTGTACAGCGGAGCAGATTCTTCCGGTGGACGGCTTGCTCTCCGACTGCCGATGGAACCAGGAGGCGGGGATAAATGCTATTCGATGGTGGATGGTGCCGATGATGCTGGAGCTTGACTGGCGCAGCCGCTGCCAGTCGTTGTAGTACAGCGCAGGGAGTATTGAATCACACGACGGGGAGCCCGGATGGAAGCTGGAAAGCCACTAGTTGATTGCGAATAGTTCTTCTTCAGCGGAAGTCCTGGTGGGAGTTTTCTTCCGATTTCAGGAACCTTTGCCTGCTTAGGCAGCCCTTTGTGGTGGCTCCGATGCCGGTCGCCGCCACAGTTGGCGCACGGGATCGGCCACCGCATTTTGTCGCACCTATATCAGTCAGATAATCAGCCACACTGTTACAGCGCGGTTTCATGGCAGCGTCGCCCTGGTGCCGTGTCCGAAAATGAAGCAGTTGCACTGCGTGACGTCGCGGTGCACTGGCCGATATCGCTCCAGTCAACGACGGTGACGACGCCGACCAGCTTCAGGTCCTTCCACGTGGTGGAGCTGTGCCCAGGTGGATTCAGGTAGTTGGTCGCATATCTCCCTCGTCTTCGTCGTGACGATCGATCGTGCACGGCCGGTTTCAATCTGCAACTTCGAGTTTCAGCCAACCTCTTCTTCTGTCGGGAGTCTCGCAGAAGCCTTTGTAACGGCCATTCGGTCCGTTGGCAGTTTTGTAAAATATTTAGTATAATTCTAATATGAACTTGATTTAAATATAAAGTATTAATTTAATAGTTTTGCAATAGTGCCAAATTTGTTCTCCCATATCCCGTTGTACCGCGTTTCCAGAAATCAAAAAGCTCTTTCTTAGCTCCAAATTCTCTCGCGCTCGCGTTGAACGTTCTAGATCAACCGGATCAACGTGCAAACCATGTAAGCAGCAATAAGGAGCGCATGTATTTATGTCACGGGATGGTTAGTGACCATCCACCAAAATCCCAACAAAGCCTCTTTTTGATAATTTTCGGGAAAGACTTGCAAAGTAGGCTGCGATCCGAATGGATTACCTGTTTCACTTATCGTTAGAGGGGAAATGCGATCTAGGGACTGTGAGTCAAACCGAAGTTAAGAATTAGGATAATCTTACATTTATTCTGAGGATTCTTTGACTGTATGTTCATTTTGATCTGATTGTAGAGGTAGATGGTCCGATTAGTTTGTCGTAGAGGATTTAAAGGTAGACAGTGACATGAGGCCCTTGAACCAGCTTAATTCGTTAAAACTTTCATATAGTTGTAAGGTCGATCGAACTATCAGCATCAATCAAACGTGCTAGCAGGTAGTGTGCAGTGTGAGCAAAACAGGTAAATCACGTGCTATATAATGTGCTTTTCTTAGCGTGATGGTAGCGGGAAACACGTTTCTTTCCCAGAGTTGTGGCGGGTGTGCCGGAGACCCGTCACCTCACAGGTTTTAGCCAGCGACTACCCTGACCCCACCTGCAGTTTCAAAGCCTCTTGGCGGTCCACTTCACGGAAGGCCGCGACTGTCAATTTCGCGCCCAGGGCGAAGGCAAAAGAAGGCAAAGTAAGTCAGCAAAGGAACCGTTTTCCCGCTGTCGGTGACGACCGAGAGCGCAGCAGCAGCAAAGTCTGGCATCTCGTTGGCGAGGCGCCGTCGGCGCATGAAGTAACTCCGTAGCGTAGTAGAAGGAGCGCGCACCAAGACCGGTGGTGTAAGACCGGCATCGTGTTACGAGCGTAGGTAGCGTCACCTTCCACCATCCCGTGTTACGGTGCGTCGCCATCTCCGTCCGTGGAGCACGTGCGCGTCAGTCCGCTCAACAGGTTGCCTGCGGCACTGCACCGTTCTTCGACTGGTCAACAGCATCGTCCAGCAAGCGACTGATAGGAAGCGTCCTGTCGGAGTACAACGGCAAAGGCTAATACAGATGGTCCGTGAGTAGAACAAACGCATGCATGCAAATTAAATTTCCTAAGCTTGGTGAAGAATCGTTTGGTTTTGCCTGCTCCCTAATTTTGTTGGTGATGCGTGGCCGTGGAGAGGTTTCTTCTATGTTACTGATCACAGAAAGTGAATGCCCATACCCTCGCATCAAAAAGCACGTGGATAGAGGTTACAGACTAAGAGGAATAGAAGGCTGAAGTAGCTAGAGGATAAGTGGAAGTAGAAGAGAGTTTTCTTAATTATATCGTAGGCCTACGAAAACCCTAAACGATGTGTATGAATTGAACGGGTTAACCATTTTTTCTGAGTTGAATAAAATGTTATGGCGTACCACAGACAATCCGACTTAGACAGTTCACAGAAACGAGAAGTGTAATGGAGGAGGTTTCATGTCACTCGGTATCGTTTTCAGTAGTTTTTCTTGGGATTCTTTTTACTGGGGAGGTTAACGAACTAAACCAACGACACTTCCATTCTTTTTCCGATTTTGGTCGGGTGGAGTATTTATAGCCAACCGATGATGAAAACAACTGTAAGCGGATATTCTGCTTACTAGGTTGTCTTTACTTATTAACGATCGATCGTGTTTTGAATGGAAGTAATTTTTCTTTTAACCTATATCGTCGATCTTCGCGCTCTTCCATCACAGAAAATAACCCTTTCCTGAAAGGTCTTAGGCCGGGCAACCCTTAAAACAGGTGGATGGTCTCCACAGGGAGTGGCGCTTTTAAACCATCCGCCAATCCTTCGGAAGGCGCGGACGGATCGTATGGTTATACCTTTAGCGGCTTCGTGCCGGTGGCTGCGAGTGTAGTATTACATACTTGTGGGACCGGGATAAACCCGCCGACGGACGGATGATGGTCCTTGTTTGCCGGCATCACTTTCACGCTTCCTCGCGGCAGAGCCGAAAGTACATTTCAGCCCTTTTTAGCGATCAGTTGGCGAATTTTTGGGCGCAAACTGCGGATCGCCCTGATAAACACGGGCGGGCACTTCTCCTTCCGTTCGGTTGCACCCAGGCAGCTGCGTATTGCTGCTTTTTCCTCTTTTTCGGCGGATTGCCGGCGTCATCAA
Source organism: Armigeres subalbatus (assembly GCF_024139115.2). Classification (NCBI taxonomy): domain Eukaryota; kingdom Metazoa; phylum Arthropoda; class Insecta; order Diptera; family Culicidae; genus Armigeres; species Armigeres subalbatus. The sequence continues at coordinate 45,187 of NW_026943435.1, read as the reverse complement.
GTGGCAACGAGAACACGCGTTTCCGCAAAGCTGCTTGAGGTTACCTGCGCCTCCAAGAGCAGTGCGTTTAGGGACTTTTCCAGCGACCGAATCGCCACCGAGTTCCCATGACGGGTCCGGGAGAAAATAACGCCAACGCGACAAGCGAATACGTAAACAGCGAACGAACAAGAAAACACTTCAAAAATGCGGGAGCAAAAAACACGTCCGTACGTCTTGCTGTCTGAACTGAGCCGGTTTGCGCGCGCTGAACAGCAGCTTTCTTTGTATTTGATAAATTAAGCCCGTTAGTCTCTGCCTTTGTATTTTGAAGAAAAAATTGTAAATATTTTATTAGTGGAAACTCGAACTGTTTTTGGTGAGAAATTCAAATAATTTCTCGTGGAAGTTTTCAACAATTTATTTAGAAATTCCCAAAATTTTCCATCGATAATTCCAAAGAATTTGCATTAGAACTGCCGAAGAAATTTGAAGGAGAATTTACCACGGGCATTTAAAATATTTTTTTATATTTGCAAAGAATTTCCGAAAATTCAAAGAATTCGAAATTAAGCAAAAATTTCGGGACTTCCAGAAAATCTCCAGTGAATATCAAGGGTTACTCGCCGAAATTTAGTAGAATTCCCTACAGTTCAAAGAATATCTTTGGGCATTCCAAAGACTTTTTTCGGATATTCCAAAATGCTTCCTTTGAAAATTCCCAAAATAAATCCGTTGAAGTACGACTAATTTCCATAGTTTGCAAAGAAGTTCCTGCGAAAATTAAACGAAATTCTAGTAGAATCTGCAGTAAAATCCATGTGAAGATATTGAAAAAAAATCGAATCGGTTTGGGAATATTTTCAGATTTTCCTGCTCATCACAGAAGATTTTCGGTGAATATGATAGTTTTAAACGTAGCTCAGACTTTACTTTAGTGAAATTATTAAATTTAAGGAGAAATACAAGATTATTTCGGTAAAGTCTTGAAAAAGGAACATCCAAAAAATCAAACAAGTGACCTTTGACGCAGCTACTGTATAAATCGCTTTTAAAAACATAAAATCAAAAAGTCTAGTAGACTTTCGGTATACCCCCGTCCCCTTCGTAGACTATTGTAGACTTTTTCGAAACCCTTCCCCTCAAGAGTCTACGTGGTTTATGGACAGCCCCTACGAAACAATTGGACAATATTCTACGTCGAATGAAACTTGTGTAAATCAGCTAAGAGTAAATGCTCAAAAGGTGAGTGAGAATTTTTATATAAAAATATATTTTGGCCATAACCTGAACTCCATGGTCCGATTCCCCAATTTTCAATACGAAACAATGGACAAGATTCCGCGTCAATGCAACTTATGAGAAAATCAATAAGATAAGTGCCTGAAAAATGAGTGAGAATTTTGTACGTTTTATAAAAAATGAATTTTTGCCATAACTGAAACCCATAGTCCGATTGGGCTAATTTTCAATACGAAACACAAGAATCTTCGTCGAATGAAACTTTTGCGAGTAATGAAGAGAGTGCTCAAAAAGTGAGGTGAGAATTTTCTATAAAAATATATTTTGCCATAATTCCGAAGCCCATAGTCCGATTGGGCCATTTTCAATGAAACAAGATTCCGTGAATGCAACTTGTTGCGAGAAAATCCTCAAAGAGTGCCTGAAAAATGAGTGAGATTATTTTGGCACACACATACACACACACATACTACATACGCACAACAGACATCACTCAATTCGTCGAGCTGAGTCGATTGGTATATAACACTATGGGTCTCCGGGACTCCTATCAAAGTTCGTTTTGAGCGAACATATAGCCTTTACGTATACTTTGTATACGAGAAAGGCAAAAGGCAAAAACTAAACTTTGGCCATATCTGTTTAATACCGATCTGTTTAATTTTCAATACGAAACAATGGAACAAGATTCTGCGTCGATAACTGTTGCAGGCAAATCGGCTAAAGTAAGTGCTAAAAATGAGTGAGAATTTTTCTTGTCAACAAATGTATTTTGGCCATTACTTGAATCCCATAGTTCGATTCGACCAATTTTCAATACGAAACAATGGGACAGGATTTCAGTCGAACGAAACTTGTTGGGAGCAAATCGTTATGGATAAGTGCCCGAAAATGAGTGAAATTTTGTACGTGTTTGTCATGTGAAAAAGTGGATTTATCTCTGAAACCATAGTCCGATCTGTCCAATTTTCAATACGAAACAATGGGACAAGATTCCGCGTCGACATCAACTTGTTGCGAGCAAATCAGTTAATGATAAGTGCCTGAAAAATGAGTGAGATTATTTTAAACACATACACACACATACACACACATACACACACATACACACAGACATCATCAATTCTCGAGCTGAGTCGATTGGATATAACACTATGGGTCTCCGGACTCCTATAAAAGTTCGTTTTGAGCGAAATATAGCCTTTACGTATACTTTGTATACGAGAAAGGCAAAATGGAAAAACATATATCCGGTACTTATCAAAGACGTATGTGATTTTGTAAACAAAATTCAAACGTCGATTAAATCGATATAAATTATAATATATTTTATTAAATAAATTTTATTCATCAGGACATCCGCAAACCAACACCACAGACAGGTTGAGAAAGCCTTCAGCTGCGTGGTGGTGGTGTTGGTTTGCGGAGTTATCGAATGGACAACGACGTTTGCATCTTTGTTACAAAATCACATACGTCCTTTTGAATAAGTTAATCACATACGTCACGATATGTTGTAATTTGGCGTATAAGTCACATTGTCAGAGAACGACAGTACTATTGCATTATTTAGTTAACATCTAAACAGATAACACTGAATCAACAATTTGACGCCACAATGCACGGTTCGAGGCCGCATCTCTCCATCCTCGGATACGTCCCACGCTCGCCAAGTCGTTTTGCACCTGGTCTGCCCATCTCGCTCGCTGCGCTCCACGTCGTCTCGTATCTGCCGGATCGGAAGCGAACACCATCTTTGCAGGGTTGCTGTCCGGCATTCTTGCAACATGTCCTGCCCATCGTACCCTTCCGGCTTTAGCTACCTTCTGGATACTGGGTTCGCCGTAGAGTGTAACCGCTTGGTTCCAATTTTGCTTGTTGGCTCCACCACAAGTCCCTAATTTTCCCTTCCCCTGAACATGCCCCTGAAAAAAGGAACGACGATCACTCAATCGCTGTAAATAATACAGTGAGTGAATGTTTGTTCCGCTTTCATGCGTACCCTAAATTGACAGTATTGAATGTCAAGCAGTTTGAGTGTGGGTAAAACATCAACACCCCTGTAGCTTTAATGCCTACTCACAGGTGGAGCGCAGTATAGATAGTGGAATATATAGATGAGCGAAGATAAATCCTCTGTCTCCAAACGAACTGTCAAACGTGTCTCCAAACGAGCATGACGTTACTATTTCAATGGAAACGTTAAGGGCTGTGACGTCATATGCGCGTGTGCACGGGCAAAAAAAATCGACTCAGCCATGCTTTCGCTCATCTATAGATTCTACTATCTATAGAGCGCAGGTGAAATGTAGAATAGGGTGTGTCGTCAGAATACATATATGTGTAAGTTTCGAAGAAACGGCTTTTCATATAAAAGACGGGGATTCGATGAGAAACCTTCCTTTCTAACTGTGATTCTCGAACGGAGTCGAAGTGCGCGCGTGTGTAATTTTCGTTTCGAGGTTAGATTTTAGAACCTCTGTTTTGTGAAAGCTTATTGTTTAATGTTGTTCTTTTCTATAGTTCAGATCCAGTTTTAAAGTCCGATCGTTAAAAGGAAGTGTTAGTAATTTGAGACGATCAAAAAGAGGGTTAGTGTTTGTTAGATTTTGTTAAAACTGTGTATGATTAATGTGTTAAAATTCTAGTCAAGGACGATAGTACAACGAACAAAAAGGTTGTCCACAAAAACACATGTTAAAAACAATAAGAAAAAGGTAAAATGAACAAAACAAAAAGTGAAAAGAATAGGGTTAGAATAGGACGTCACAGGGTATTAATTCTGGGTGCACAGGTTCGTTTAAGGGGCCTTTTTCTTGTGATCTCTTTTCATGTTCGGCAACGGTGGAACCGGGTGGCACGATTAATCTCGGCTACAGTACGGCAGTCGACTTCCGCACGGTAAGCTGGCCGATGGATACAATTCCGGCCATTCTTCGCTCTCGACGCCGCTGTGAGCCCGTTCAACTTCCGCCATGATAAAGAAAAATAAACCTCTTTCTTTTGGTTATGATTTTAAGGGATAATTTTATTCGGACTAATTTGGTCAGGTGGTATAATTCGTACATTGTCTGTTATCGATATATTAAGTATTTGGTATAAATATTCCCATAGGAACTGTAACAGGTCCAACGTGTTTACGTTTTCCTTTTGCGCATCTTCCCGCTGTAGACCGTTCGTTCTGGTGCGATGTATTGTCATATGAGATTCCCTCTCATACACAACCGATGCTGATACCGCTCTGCTGTGGATATCGATGCGATGCTTGGTATAGTTGAATGGCGAATTGTTCACTGCAACTTTCCGTATACAGTGACGGTCGCAGGTTTATTAACACTTCCCCACAATTTGCACATTCAACAATTTGAATAATTTTCTATGCAAATCTTTAGGTAACCCCTTTGTGAATGCATCAGCTGGCTGCTGTGCACTAGGAATGTGTTTCACCTGAATTCTCCCATCTTTGATCAACTCCCTGATGAAAAGATATTTTATATCCAGATGTTTCATCCTCTGATGTGACCTCGGTTCTGATGCTATGTGGATACAAGGGATGCTGTCCTCCATGATGACAAGTGGTAATGGACTACCTAGTTCTTTCAGTAGTTTTGTTAACCACAATCCTTCCGTTGCCGCTGTGCATAATGCAATTAGTTCTGCTTCTGTCGTTGATAGGCTTATTGTTGCTTGTTGCTTCGTTGACCACGAAACTAAATTGCCGTATAGCAGAAAAGCAAATCCAGATATTGATTTTCTGTTATCAGTATCATTTGCGAAATCAGCGTCAGCGTATCCTACTAGGGGTGGGTAATCACTCCGTTTAGTGTAGATTATTTTTGTATCCATATTACCTTTCAAATATCGTAATATGCGCTTTAGCCCTAACCAATGCGAGTCTTTTGCACAGTTAGTATATCTGCTAAATTTGCTAACTGCAGTGCATATGTCCGGCCTGGACGTCAGTGAAAGATATTGTAAACAGCCTACTAATTCTCTGTAGGGATGTTTAGTTAATTCACCGCTAGATTTAGAATATTTCGTATTTGATTCCAATGGTGTCTCCACTGGATTGCAAATCAAACATTCCAAATCTTATTAGAAGTTTTTTACATATTGTGATTGCGATATTTCCAAAGTTTGATTGTCAAAGTCACGAGTGATTTCCATACCAAGAAAGTGTTTAACTTCTTCCAAATCTTTCATTTTGAATACCTTCCAAGTTCAACTTTAATCCAAGTTATTTCTGACAATCTTTTGCAATTAAGAGTATGTCATCTACATAGAGTATGAGAATAATTTCTTTTGATTTTTCAATGAAAATACAGCAGTCGCTTTTCAATGGAACAAAACCCAACTGTTTGATTTCGTCATAAAATCTTTTGTTCCATGATCTGCTGGCTTGCTTCAAACCGTATATGCTTTTGTGGAGATGAACAATTTGACTTATGCCCTTTTGATTTGGTGGTAATTTCATGTATATTTCCTCATGTAATTCCCCATAGAGAAATGCTGTTTTCACATCCATCTGATGAACTAGCATTTTATGTTCGTTTGCGATTGCCAAAATGATACGAACACTTTCTAGTTTTGCTACTGGAGCAAAAGTTTCGCTGAAGTCGAATCCCGGGCGTTGAGAGCATCCCTTTGCGACTAATCGCGCTTTATATCGCCCATCTTCTTTCCGCGAGAAAATCCATTTTGACTGAATTGCTTTGAACCCATCGGGGATACAGTTGGTTACTGTCCATGCTTTATTTTGATGCAATGATGATATTTCTTCGTCAATTGCATTCTTCCAGTCGCTCCAATCATGTTGCTTCTTTAGCTCATCAATGTTCTGTGGTGTTTCATTATTGTATGCTAATGTCAACTTTGCAACATATTCGGAAAACCATTCGGGTCTGTTTCTTTCCCTAGCACTTCTTCTCAATGGTGGTTGTGCCCCAACCTCACCATCTTCATCCATTTCTTCATACGTGCTTTCATAGTCGGTTTCCTCTTCTATAGAATCTTCAACCATTTCCCTATTCTCTTCACTTCCTTCAACGATTGTAATATCTTCGCTATCGATTTCTTCTGATTCCGAAGGAACGGATTCTTCTTCAGTTTGATTCCTAGTACGTCTTTGCTTGTATTGTTCAGATATGATCACATCTTGACACAATGAAACTTTTTCCTCTTGTTCTAATTCTTTATTATGATTAAGGCTCTATAAACCGTAATCAATCCGATGATGACGATGATTTTATTGGAATCCGCACTAATACTAATAAAGTTTTGAACTAAATTCAATATTTTGGGGCTATTTGCCGACTTACCTCAATCATAGCATATTCATTACATTTTCATATTAATTTTTCACTTATCCAAACTAACAATAACTGAGGAATTGCTGGAAAAACGCCGAAAACTGCTTTCTTCCTAGACTGACATTTTATCGAACGCATACTAACTCCGAACGTTCGGAGCAAACACATACACACGCACTTGATTTTTCACTGGATCTTTTCCCATTGTTTCTTTGATTTAATCACTCCTAAAACATATTCACTAACTGAGTTTCACCTTTTTATTCAATCTTGACTACCGATTAATTCACTTCACGTCCAAAAACTGTCGAAAACTGCTTTCCAAAAATCGAAGTGAGAGACAAATTTGACGATCGTATTGCAAATGCAATAAAATGCGGAAGGCTCAAATTTACTAGCGCAATAAGTGAAATGGTGAGAACAAAATCTACGCGATGCAACTTCATTCAATCCGAACCACTGGCGTGCACAGGGGGGGGCAAGGGGGGGCACTTGCCCCCCCTTCTATAAAAAAATAATTAAAAAAAAAATTACCCGAAGAGTGTATTGGGAATAATAAAATAGTTTAAGATATGTATAAAAAAATTAATTTAAAAAAAGGCTACGCAGCCTTGGACGAGTTACGAAAAATGTATATTGTGCCACGTTCCGACACAGGGATTGTGTCTTCATCAGAGGAAATTACATGTTGGATATTAAGTCGTGTGATAGAAATGAGTGTCAAAGTTTACCAACGTGCGAACGTAGCAACAAGGTGTATGAAATGGTAAGATGAAACATGCTGCACCAAGATGGTGGCGCATGCTGCACCAAATGATGGATGGGATGGCAAAGTGGTGCACGGTTTGACCAGATGGTGCATGGTTCTGCACGGTGGCGCATGCTGCACGAAGATGGTGGATGGGGTGGCAAAGTGGTGCACGGTTTGACCAGATGGTGCATGGTTCTGCACGGTGCCGCATACTGCACCAAGATGGTGGATGGGATGGCAAAGTGGTGCACGGTTTGACCAGATGGTGCATGGTTCTGCACGGTGGCGCATGCTGCACTAAGATGGTGGATGGGATGGCAAAGTGGTGCACGATTTGACCAGATGGTGCATGGTTCTGCACGGTGGCGCATGCTGCACCAAAATGGTGGATGGGATGGCAAAGTGGTGCACGGTTTGACCAGATGGTGCATGGTTCTGCACGGTGGCGCATGCTGCACTAAGATGGTGGATGGGATGGCAAAGTGGTGCACGATTTGACCAGATGGTGCATGGTTCTGCACGGTGGCGCATGCTGCACCAAGATGGTGGATGGGGTGGCAAAGTGGTGCACGGTTTGACCAGATGGTGCATGGTTCTGCACGGTGCCGCATGCTGCACCAAGATGGTGGATGGGATGACAAAGTGGTGCACGGTTTGACCAGATGGTGCATGGTTTTGCACGGTGGCGCATGCTGCACCGAGATGGTGGATGGGGTGGCAAAGTGGTGCACGGTTTGACCAGATGGTGCATGGTTCTGCACGGTGGCGCATGCTGCACCAAAATGGTGGATGGGATGGCAAAGTGGTGCACGATTTGACCAGATGGTGCATGGTTCTGCACGGTGGCGCATGCTGCACCAAAATGGTGGATGGGATGGCAAAGTGGTGCACGGTTTGACCAGATGGTGCATGGTTCTGCACGGTGGCGCATGCTGCACCAAAATGGTGGATGGGATGGCAAAGTGGTGCACGGTTTGACCAGATGGTGCATGGTTCTGCACGGTGGCGCATGCTGCACCAAGATGGTGGATGGGGTGGCAAAGTGGTGCACGGTTTGACCAGATGGTGCATGGTTCTGCACGGTGCCGCATACTGCACCAAGATGGTGGATGGGATGGCAAAGTGGTGCACGGTTTGACCAGATGGTGCATGGTTCTGCACGGTGGCGCATGCTGCACCAAAATGGTGGATGGGATGGCAAAGTGGTGCACGGTTTGACCAGATGGTGCAGGGTTCTTCACGGTGGCGCATGCTGCACCAAGATGATGGATGGGGTGGCAAAGTGGTGCACGGTTTGACCAGATGGTGCATGGTTTTGCACGGTGGCGCATGCTGCACCAAAATGGTGGATGGGATGGCAAAGTGGTGCACGGTTTGACCAGATGGTGCAGGGTTCTTCACGGTGGCGCATGCTGCACCAAGATGATGGATGGGGTGGCAAAGTGGTGCACGGTTTGACCAGATGGTGCATGGTTCTGCACGGTGGCGCATGCTGCACCAAAATGGTGGATGGGATGGCAAAGTGGTGCACGATTTGACCAGATGGTGCATGGTTCTGCACGGTGGCGCATGCTGCACCAAGATGGTGGATGGGGTGGCAAAGTGGTGCACGGTTTGACCAGATGGTGCATGGTTCTGCACGGTGCCGCATACTGCACCAAGATGGTGGATGGGATGGCAAAGTGGTGCACGGTTTGACCAGATGGTGCATGGTTCTGCACGGTGGCGCATGCTGCACCAAGATGGTGGATGGGATGACAAAGTGGTGCACGGTTTGACCAGATGGTGCATGGTTTTGCACGGTGGCGCGTGCTGCACCGAGATGGTGGATGGGGTGGCAAAGTGGTGCACGGTTTGACCAGATGGTGCATGGTTCTGCACGATGGCGCATGCTGCACCAAGATGGTGGATGGGATGGCAAAGTGGTGCACGGTTTGACCAGATGGTGCATGGTTCTGCACGGTGGCGCATGCTGCACCAAGATGGTGGATGGGATGGCAAAGTGGTGCACGGTTTGACCAGATGGTGCATGGTTCTGCACGGTGGCGCATGCTGCACCAAGATGGTGGATGGGATGGCAAAGTGGTGCACGGTTTGACCCTGGGTGGTGCGGATAGAATCGATTTGGTTGTCATACTGAAGCCAAAATTTTCTATTGTGCCGGAGCCAAACATTGGAGATTGTGGTTATGTTCGTTTCTGTTCTAATAGTGAGAAGTATTGTTATTATTTGTGGGAAAAATAAAAATAAACTTTGTTTGAGTTTTGTATTTTTTGTAACTAATATTCTCACATTATATTTCGAGTGGAAAATTAGTAGGAATGCAACTAAAAAGCATTCGTTACGAAATTTCACGAGATTCAGCAGCTGATCGGAGCATGAATGTATGTAAACAATCGTAAAGTCATGTAGAGTCTAGCGCATTTGTGCGCTCTCATGCAGCGTGGAAAGAGAAATTCGAAGAGCGGGAAATGTTTGACAGCCAAGTAACTGCAAAATAATTTTGTTTATGGGAGTGATTTCAAAATATCTCTCTGCTCGCTTGAGCGCAGAAAAGCGGCTCTATCCGCAGTACCCAGGTTTGACCAGATGGTGCATGGTTCTGCACGGTGCCGCATGCTGCACCAAGATGGTGGATGGGATGGCAAAGTGGTGCACGGTTTGACCAGATGGTGCATGGTTCTGCACGGTGGCGCATGCTGCACCAAGATGGTGGATGGGATGGCAAAGTGGTGCACGGTTTGACCAGATGGTGCATGGTTCTGCACGGTGCCGCATGCTGCACCAAGATGGTGGATGGGATGACAAAGTGGTGCACGGTTTGACCAGATGGTGCATGGTTTTGCACGGTGGCGCATGCTGCACCGAGATGGTGGATGGGGTGGCAAAGTGGTGCACGGTTTGACCAGATGGTGCATGGTTCTGCACGGTGGCGCATGCTGCACCAAAATGGTGGATGGGATGGCAAAGTGGTGCACGGTTTGACCAGATGGTGCATGGTTCTGCACGGTGGCGCATGCTGCACCAAAATGGTGGATGGGATGGCAAAGTGGTGCACGGTTTGACCAGATGGTGCATGGTTCTGCACGGTGGCGCATGCTGCACCAAAATGGTGGATGGGATGGCAAAGTGGTGCACGGTTTGACCAGATGGTGCATGGTTCTGCACGGTGCCGCATGCTGCACCAAGATGGTGGATGGGATGGCAAAGTGGTGCACGGTTTGACCAGATGGTGCATGGTTTTGCATGGTGGCGCATGCTGCACCGAGATGGTGGATGGGGTGGCAAAGTGGTGCACGGTTTGACCAGATGGTGCATGGTTCTGCACGGTGGCGCATGCTGCACCGAGATGGTGGATGGGGTGGCAAAGTGGTGCACGGTTTGATCAGATGGTGCATGGTTCTGCACGGTGGCGCATGCTGCACCGAGATGGTGGATGGGGTGGCAAAGTGGTGCACGGTTTGACCAGATGGTGCATGGTTCTGCACGGTGGCGCATGCTGCACCAAAATGGTGGATGGGATGGCAAAGTGGTGCACGGTTTGACCAGATGGTGCATGGTTCTGCACGGTGGCGTATGCAGCACCGAGATGGTGGATGGGATGGCAAAGTGGTGCACGGTTTGATCAGATGGTGCATGGTTCTGCACGGTGGCGCATGCTGCACCGAGATGGTGGATGGGGTGGCAAAGTGGTGCACGGTTTGATCAGATGGTGCATGGTTCTGCACGGTGGCGCATGCTGCACCGAGATGGTGGATGGGGTGGCAAAGTGGTGCACGGTTTGATCAGATGGTGCATGGTTCTGCACGGTGGCGCATGCTGCACCAAAATGGTGGATGGGATGGCAAAGTGGTGCACGGTTTGACCAGATGGTGCATGGTTCTGCACGGTGGCGCATGCTGCACCAAAATGGTGGATGGGATGGCAAAGTGGTGCACGGTTTGACCAGATGGTGCATGGTTCTGCACGGTGGCGCATGCTGCACCAAGATGGTGGATGGGATGGCAAAGTGGTGCACGGTTTGACCAGATGGTGCATGGTTCTGCACGGTGGCGCATGCTGCACCAAAATGGTGGATGGGATGGCAAAGTGGTGCACGGTTTGACCAGATGGTGCATGGTTCTGCACGGTGGCGCATGCTGCACCGAGATGGTGGATGGGATGGCAAAGTGGTGCACGGTTTGACCAGATGGTGCATGGTTCTGCACGGTGGCGCATGCTGCACCAAAATGGTGGATGGGATGGCAAAGTGGTGCACGGTTTGACCAGATGGTGCATGGTTCTGCACGGTGGCGCATGCTGCACCAAAATGGTGGATGGGATGGCAAAGTGGTGCACGGTTTGACCAGATGGTGCATGGTTCTGCACGGTGGCGCATGCTGCACCGAGATGGTGGATGGGATGGCAAAGTGGTGCACGGTTTGACCAGATGGTGCATGGTTCTGCACGGTGGCGCATGCTGCACCGAGATGGTGGATGGGATGGCAAAGTGGTGCACGGTTTGACCAGATGGTGCATGGTTCTGCACGGTGGCGCATGCTGCACCAAAATGGTGGATGGGATGGCAAAGTGGTGCACGGTTTGACCAGATGGTGCATGGTTCTGCACGGTGGCGCATGCTGCACCAAAATGGTGGATGGGATGGCAAAGTGGTGCACGGTTTGACCAGATGGTGCATGGTTCTGCACGGTGGCGCATGCTGCACCAAAATGGTGGATGGGATGGCAAAGTGGTGCACGGTTTGACCAGATGGTGCATGGTTCTGCACGGTGGCGCATGCTGCACCAAAATGGTGGATGGGATGGCAAAGTGGTGCACGGTTTGACCAGATGGTGCATGGTTCTGCACGGTGGCGCATGCTGCACCGAGATGGTGGATGGGATGGCAAAGTGGTGCACGGTTTGATCAGATGGTGCATGGTTCTGCACGGTGGCGCATGCTGCACCAAGATGGTGGATGGGATGGCAAAGTGGTGCACGGTTTGACCAGATGGTGCATGGTTCTGCACGGTGGCGCATGCTGCACCAAAATGGTGGATGGGATGGCAAAGTGGTGCACGGTTTGACCAGATGGTGCATGGTTCTGCACGGTGGCGCATGCTGCACCAAAATGGTGGATGGGATGGCAAAGTGGTGCACGGTTTGACCAGATGGTGCATGGTTCTGCACGGTGGCGCATGCTGCACCAAGATGGTGGATGGGATGGCAAAGTGGTGCACGGTTTGATCAGATGGTGCATGGTTCTGCACGGTGGCGCATGCTGCACCAAAATGGTGGATGGGATGGCAAAGTGGTGCACGGTTTGACCAGATGGTGCATGGTTCTGCACGGTGGCGCATGCTGCACCGAGATGGTGGATGGGATGGCAAAGTGGTGCACGGTTTGACCAGATGGTGCATGGTTCTGCACGGTGGCGCATGCTGCACCAAGATGGTGGATGGGATGGCAAAGTGGTGCACGGTTTGACCAGATGGTGCATGGTTCTGCACGGTGGCGCATGCTGCACCAAAATGGTGGATGGGATGGCAAAGTGGTGCACGGTTTGACCAGATGGTGCATGGTTCTGCACGGTGGCGCATGCTGCACCGAGATGGTGGATGGGATGGCAAAGTGGTGCACGGTTTGACCAGATGGTGCATGGTTCTGCACGGTGGCGCATGCTGCACCGAGATGGTGGATGGGGTGGCAAAGTGGTGCACGGTTTGATCAGATGGTGCATGGTTCTGCACGGTGGCGCATGCTGCACCAAAATGGTGGATGGGATGGCAAAGTGGTGCACGGTTTGACCAGATGGTGCATGGTTCTGCACGGTGGCGCATGCTGCACCAAAATGGTGGATGGGATGGCAAAGTGGTGCACGGTTTGACCAGATGGTGCATGGTTCTGCACGGTGGCGCATGCTGCACCAAGATGGTGGATGGGATGGCAAAGTGGTGCACGGTTTGACCAGATGGTGCATGGTTCTGCAGGGTGGCGCATGCTGCACCAAGATGGTGGATGGGATGGCAAAGTGGTGCACGGTTTGACCAGATGGTGCATGGTTCTGCACGGTGGCGCATGCTGCACCGAGATGGTGGATGGGATGGCAAAGTGGTGCACGGTTTGACCAGATGGTGCATGGTTCTGCACGGTGGCGCATGCTGCACCAAAATGGTGGATGGGATGGCAAAGTGGTGCACGGTTTGACCAGATGGTGCATGGTTCTGCACGGTGGCGCATGCTGCACCAAAATGGTGGATGGGATGGCAAAGTGGTGCACGGTTTGACCAGATGGTGCATGGTTCTGCACGGTGGCGCATGCTGCACCAAAATGGTGGATGGGATGGCAAAGTGGTGCACGGTTTGATCAGATGGTGCATGGTTCTGCACGGTGGCGCATGCTGCACCGAGATGGTGGATGGGGTGGCAAAGTGGTGCACGGTTTGACCAGATGGTGCATGGTTCTGCACGGTGGCGCATGCTGCACCAAAATGGTGGATGGGATGGCAAAGTGGTGCACGGTTTGACCAGATGGTGCATGGTTCTGCACGGTGGCGCGTGCTGCACCAAAATGGTGGATGGGATGGCAAAGTGGTGCACGGTTTGATCAGATGGTGCATGGTTCTGCACGGTGGCGCATGCTGCACCAAAATGGTGGATGGGATGGCAAAGTGGTGCACGGTTTGACCAGATGGTGCATGGTTCTGCACGGTGGCGCATGCTGCACCAAAATGGTGGATGGGATGGCAAAGTGGTGCACGGTTTGACCAGATGGTGCATGGTTCTGCAGGGTGGCGCATGCTGCACCAAAATGGTGGATGGGATGGCAAAGTGGTGCACGGTTTGACCAGATGGTGCATGGTTCTGCAGGGTGGCGCATTCTGCACCAAGATGGTGGATAGGATGGCAAAGTAGTGCACGGTTTGAACAGATGGTGCATGGTTCTGCGGGGTGGCGCATGCTGCACCAAAATGGTGGATGGGATGGCAAAGTGGTGCACGGTTTGACCAGATGGTGCATGGTTCTGCACGGTGGCGTATGCTGCACCGAGATGGTGGATGGGATGGCAAAGTGGTGCACGGTTTGACCAGATGGTGCAGGGTTCTGCAGGGAGGCGCATTCTGCACCAAGATGGTGGATAGGATGGCAAAGTAGTGCACGGTTTGACCAGATGGTGCATGGTTCTGCGGGGTGGTGCATGCTGCACCAAAATGGTGGATGGGATGGCAAAGTGGTGCACGGTTTGGCCAGATGGTGCATGGTTCTGCACGGTGGCGCATGCTGCACCGAGATGGTGGATGGGGTGGCAAAGTGGTGCACGGTTTGACCAGATGGTGCATGGTTCTGCACGGTGGCGCATGCTGCACCGAGATGGTGGATGGGGTGGCAAAGTGGTGCACGGTTTGATCAGATGGTGCATGGTTCTGCACGGTGCCGCATGCTGCACCAAAATGGTGGATGGGATGGCAAAGTGGTGCACGGTTTGACCAGATGGTGCATGGTTCTGCAGGGTGGCGCATGCTGCACCAAAATGGTGGATGGGATGGCAAAGTGGTGCACGGTTTGACCAGATGGTGCATGGTTCTGCACGGTGGCGCGTGCTGCACCAAAATGGTGGATGGGATGGCAAAGTGGTGCACGGTTTGACCAGATGGTGCATGGTTCTGCACGGTGGCGCATGCTGCACCAAAATGGTGGATGGGATGGCAAAGTGGTGCACGGTTTGACCAGATGGTGCATGGTTCTGCACGGTGGCGCATGCTGCACCAAGATGGTGGATGGGATGGCAAAGTGGTGCACGGTTTGACCAGATGGTGCATGGTTCTGCACGGTGGCGCATGCTGCACCAAAATGGTGGATGGGATGGCAAAGTGGTGCACGGTTTGACCAGATGGTGCATGGTTCTGCACGGTGGCGCATGCTGCACCAAGATGGTGGATGGGATGGCAAAGTGGTGCACGGTTTGACCAGATGGTGCATGGTTCTGCACGGTGGCGCATGCTGCACCAAGATGGTGGATGGGATGGCAAAGTGGTGCACGGTTTGACCAGATGGTGCATGGTTCTGCACGGTGGCGCATGCTGCACCAAGATGGTGGATGGGATGGCAAAGTGGTGCACGGTTTGATCAGATGGTGCATGGTTTTGCACGGTGCCGCATGCTGCACCAAGATGGTGGATGGGATGGCAAAGTGGTGCATGGTTTGACCAGATGGTGCATGGTTCTGCACGGTGGCGCATGCTGCACCGAGATGGTGGATGGGGTGGCAAAGTGGTGCACGGTTTGACCAGATGGTGCATGGTTCTGCACGGTGCCGCATGCTGCACCAAGATGGTGCATGGGATGGCAAAGTGGTGCACGGTTTGATCAGATGGTGCATGGTTTTGCACGGTGCCGCATGCTGCACCAAGATGGTGGATGGGATGGCAAAGTGGTGCATGGTTTGACCAGATGGTGCATGGTTCTGCACGGTGCCGCATGCTGCACCAAGATGGTGCATGGGATGGCAAAGTGGTGCACGGTTTGATCAGATGGTGCATGGTTTTGCACGGTGCCGCATGCTGCACCAAGATGGTGGATGGGATGGCAAAGTGGTGCATGGTTTGACCAGATGGTGCATGGTTCTGCACGGTGGCGCATGCTGCACCGAGATGGTGGATGGGGTGGCAAAGTGGTGCACGGTTTGACCAGATTGTGCATGGTTCTGCACGGTGGCGCGTGCTGCACCAAGATGGTGCATGGGATGGCAAAGTGGTGCACGGTTTGATCAGATGGTGCATGGTTTTGCACGGTGCCGCATGCTGCACCAAGATGGTGGATGGGATGGCAAAGTGGTGCACGGTTTGATCAGATGGTGCATGGTTTTGCACGGTGCCGCATGCTGCACCAAGATGGTGGATGGGATGGCAAAGTGGTGCACGGTTAGATCAGATGGTGCATGGTTTTGCACGGTGGCGCATGCTGCACCGAGATGGTGGATGGGGTGGCAAAGTGGTGCACGGTTTGACCCGATGGTGCATGGTTCTGCACGGTGGCGTATGCAGCACCGAGATGGTGGATGGGATGGCAAAGTGGTGCACGGTTTGACCAGATGGTGCATGGTTTTGCACGGTGGCGCATGCTGCACCAAGATGATGGATGGGATGGCAAAGTGGTGCACGGTTTGACCAGATGGTGCATGGTTCTGCACGGTGGCGCATGCTGCACCAAAATGGTGGATGGGATGGCAAAGTGGTGCACGGTTTGACCAGATTGTGCATGGTTCTGCACGGTGGCGCGTGCTGCACCAAGATGGTGCATGGGATGGCAAAGTGGTGCACGGTTTGATCAGATGGTGCATGGTTTTGCACGGTGCCGCATGCTGCACCAAGATGGTGGATGGGATGGCAAAGTGGTGCACGGTTAGATCAGATGGTGCATGGTTTTGCACGGTGGCGCATGCTGCACCGAGATGGTGGATGGGGTGGCAAAGTGGTGCACGGTTTGACCCGATGGTGCATGGTTCTGCACGGTGGCGTATGCAGCACCGAGATGGTGGATGGGATGGCAAAGTGGTGCACGGTTTGACCAGATGGTGCATGGTTTTGCACGGTGGCGCATGCTGCACCAAGATGATGGATGGGATGGCAAAGTGGTGCACGGTTTGACCAGATGGTGCATGGTTCTGCAGGGTGGCGCATGCTGCACCAAAATGGTGGATGGGATGGCAAAGTGGTGCACGGTTTGACCAGATGGTGCATGGTTTTGCACGGTGGCGCATGCTGCACCGAGATGGTGGATGGGGTGGCAAAGTGGTGCACGGTTTGACCAGATGGTGCATGGTTCTGCAGGGTGGCGTATGCAGCACCGAGATGGTGGATGGGATGGCAAAGTGGTGCACGGTTTGACCAGATGGTGCATCGTTTTGCGGGGTGGCGGGGTGGCGCATGCTGCACCAAGATGATGGATGGGATGGCAAAGTGGTGCACGGTTTGACCAGATGGTGCATGGTTCTGCGGGGTGGCGCATGCTGCACCAAAATGGTGGATGGGATGGCAAAGTGGTGCACGGTTTGACCAGATGGTGCATGGTTCTGCAGGGTGACGCATGCTGCACCAAAATGGTGGATGGGAGGGCAAAGTGGTGCACAGTTTTCCTGGGTGGTGCAAGAAATAGTCAAATCGCATCAAGATGGTTCATGGGTGAGAAAGTGGCACTTGGCTTGACCGGTGATTTATTTTATTGTTTTCAACTGAAATTCGTTTATTCCCAAAATACAATAGATGTGCCGGTGCAGGGCCATACCGATATGAGTAGGTTTGTGTATGGAAAGACCGAAAAGAAAACCGAAAGACTCGGTTAGTTTGCGTGACGGAGGGGAATCCGCTCGCGTTAATTTCAATGTTTTCAGCAGGAATTTGTTAGTTCCAAAAATGCATTTGTTGTTCCGCTGCAGGAACCAGACAATCCGGATGTTTAGGATTATGGGAAGCACGGGGAGGGTCACCCGCACATTCTCCGGGTGCAATCCGGATGTTTGCGATTATAAAAATAGCGGGAAACGCCGTCCGGAACACCGAGCGGAACATTTTGTTTACAAATCGCGGGGGGATTTTTTTTCTCATTTTCAACAGAAATTTGTTGATTTCCAGGAGGCGTTCGGTGTTCCGGTGCTGGGGCAGATCGATCTGGACGGATTTATGTTTGGAAAGACCGAAAAAGCAATCCAAAAGACTCGGTTAGTTTGCGTGACGGAGGGGGAATCCGCCCGCGTTAATTTCAATGTTTTCAGCAGGAATTTGTTAGTTCCAAAAATGCATTTGTTGTTCCGCTGCAGGAATCAGACAATCCGGATGTTTAGGATTATGGGAAGCACGGGGAGGGTCACCCGCACATTCTCCGGGTGCAATCCGGATGTTTGCGATTATAAAATAGCGGGAAATGCCGTCCGGAACACCGAGCGGAACATTTTGTTTACAAATCGCGGGGGATTTTTCTCATTTTCAACAGAAATTTGTTGATTTCCAGGAGGCGTTCGGTGTTCCGGTGCTGGGGCAGATCGATCTGGAAGGATTTATGTTTGGAAAGACCGAAAAGCAATCCAAAAGACTCGGTTAGTTTGCGTGACGGAGGAATCCGCCCGCGTTAATTTCAATGTTTTCAGCAGGAATTTGTTAGTTCCAAAAATGCATTTGTTGTTCCGCTGCAGGAATCAGACAATCCGGATGTTTAGGATTATGGGAAGCACGGGGAGGGTCACCCGCACATTCTCCGGGTGCAATCCGGATGTTTGCGATTATAAAAATAGCGGGAAATGCCGTCCGGAACACCGAGCGGAACATTTTGTTTACAAATCGCGGGGGGATTTTTTTCTCATTTTCAACAGAAATTTGTTGATTTCCAGGAGGCGTTCGGTGTTCCGGTGCTGGGGCAGATCGATCTGGAAGGATTTATGTTTGGAAAGACCGAAAAAGCAATCCAAAAGACTCGGTTAGTTTGCGTGACGGAGGGGGAATCCGCTCGCGTTAATTTCAATGTTTTCAGCAGGAATTTGTTAGTTCCAAAAATGCATTTGTTGTTCCGCTGCAGGAACCAGACAATCCGGATGTTTAGGATTATGGGAAGCACGGGGAGGGTCACCCGCACATTCTCCGGGTGCAATCCGGATGTTTGCGATTATAAAAATAGCGGGAAACGCCGTCCGGAACATTTTGTTTACAAATCGCGGGGGGATTTTTTTTCTCATTTTCGACAGAAATTTGTTGATTTCCAGGAGGCGTTCGGTGTTCCGGTGCTGGGGCAGATCGATCTGGACGGATTTATGTTTGGAAAGACCGAAAAAGCAATCCAAAAGACTCGGTTAGTTTGCGTGACGGAGGGGAATCCGCTCGCGTGAATTTCAATGTTTTCAGCAGGAATTTGTTAGTTCCAAAAATGCATTTGTTGTTCCGCTGCAGGAATCAGACAATCCGGATGTTTAGGATTATGGGAAGCACGGGGAGGGTCACCCGCACATTCTCCGGGTGCAATCCGGATGTTTGCGATTATAAAAATAGCGGGAAACGCCGTCCGGAACACCGAGCGGAACATTTTGTTTACAAATCGCGGGGGGATTTTTTTTTCTCATTTTCGACAGAAATTTGTTGATTTTCAGGAGGCGTTCGGTGTTCCGGTGCTGGGGCAGATCGATCTGGACGGATTTATGTTTGGAAAGACCGAAAAGCAATCAAAAGACTCGGTTAGTTTGCGTGACGGAGGGGAATCCGCTCGCGTTAATTTCAATGTTTTCAGCAGGAATTTGTTAGTTGCAAAAATGCATTTGTTGTTCCGCTGCAGGAATCAGACAATCCGGATGTTTAGGATTATGGGAAGCACGGGGAGGGTCACCCGCACATTCTCCGGTGCAATCCGGATGTTTGCGATTATAAAATAGCGGGAAACGCCGTCCGGAACACCGGGCGGAACATTTTGTTTACAAATCGCGGGGGATTTTTTCTCATTTTCAACAGAAATTTGTTGATTTCCAGGAGGCGTTCGGTGTTCCGGTGCTGGGGCAGATCGATCTGGAAGGATTTATGTTTGGAAAGACCGAAAAGCAATCCAAAAGACTCGGTTAGTTTGCGTGACGGAGGGGGAATCCGCCCGCATTAATTTCAATGTTTTCAGCAGGAATTTGTTAGTTCCAAAAATGCATTTGTTGTTCCGCTGCAGGAATCAGACAATCCGGATGTTTAGGATTATGGGAAGCACGGGGAGGGTCACCCGCACATTCTCCGGTGCAATCCGGATGTTTGCGATTATAAAAATAGCGGGAAACGCCGTCCGGAACACCGAGCGGAACATTTTGTTTACAAATCGCGGGGGAATTTTTTTCTGATTTTCAACAGAAATTTGTTGATTTCAGGAGGCGTTCGGTGTTCCGGTGCTGGGGCAGATCGATCTGGAAGGATTTATGTTTGGAAAGACCGAAAAAGCAATCCAAAAGACTCGGTTAGTTTGCGTGACGGAGGGGGAATCCGCTCGCGTTAATTTCAATGTTTTCAGCAGGAATTTGTTAGTTCCAAAAATGCATTTGTTGTTCCGCTGCAGGAACCAGACAATCCGGATGTTTAGGATTATGGGAAGCACGGGGAGGGTCACCCGCACATTCTCCGGGTGCAATCCGGATGTTTGCGATTATAAAAATAGCGGGAAACGCCGTCCGGAACACCGTCCGGAACACCATTTTGTTTACAAATCGCGGGGGGATTTTTTTCTCATTTTCAACAGAAATTTGTTGATTTCCAGGAGGCGTTCGGTGTTCCGGTGCTGGGGCAGATCGATCTGGAAGGATTTATGTTTGGAAAGACCGAAAAAGCAATCCAAAAGACTCGGTTAGTTTGCGTGACGGAGGGGGAATCCGCTCGCGTTAATTTCAATGTTTTCAGCAGGAATTTGTTAGTTCCAAAAATGCATTTGTTGTTCCGCTGCAGGAACCAGACAATCCGGATGTTTAGGATTATGGGAAGCACGGGGAGGGTCACCCGCACATTCTCCGGGTGCAATCCGGATGTTTGCGATTATAAAAATAGCGGGAAACGCCGTCCGGAACACCGGGCGGAACATTTTGTTTACAAATCGCGGCGGGATTTTTTCTCATTTTCAACAGAAATTTGTTGATTTCAGGAGGCGTTCGGTGTTCCGGTGCTGGGGCAGATCGATCTGGAAGGATTTATGTTTGGAAAGACCGAAAAAGCAATCCAAAAGACTCGGTTAGTTTGCGTGACGGAGGGAATCCGCTCGCGTTAATTTCAATGTTTTCAGCAGGAATTTGTTAGTTCCAAAATGCATTTGTTGTTCCGCTGCAGGAACCAGACAATCCGGATGTTTAGGATTATGGGAAGCACGGGAGGGTCACCCGCACATTCTCCGGGTGCAATCCGGATGTTTGCGATTATAAAAATAGCGGGAAACGCCGTCCGGAACACCGTCCGGAACACCATTTTGTTTACAAATCGCGGGGGGATTTTTTTCTCATTTTCAACAGAAATTTGTTGATTTCCAGGAGGCGTTCGGTGTTCCGGTGCTGGGGCAGATCGATCTGGACGGATTTATGTTTGGAAAGACCGAAAAAGCAATCCAAAAGACTCGGTTAGTTTGCGTGACGGAGGGGGAATCCGCTCGCGTTAATTTCAATGTTTTCAGCAGGAATTTGTTAGTTCCAAAAATGCATTTGTTGTTCCGCTGCAGGAATCAGACAATCCGGATGTTTAGGATTATGGGAAGCACGGGGAGGGTCACCCGCACATTCTCCGGGTGCAATCCGGATGTTTGCGATTATAAAAATAGCGGGAAACGCCGTCCGGAACACCGAGCGGAACATTTTGTTTACAAATCGCGGGGATTTTTTCTCATTTTCAACAGAAATTTGTTGATTTCAGGAGGCGTTCGGTGTTCCGGTGCTGGGGCAGATCGATCTGGAAGGATTTATGTTTGGAAAGACCGAAAAGCAATCCAAAAGACTCGGTTAGTTTGCGTGACGGAGGGGAATCCGCCCGCGTTAATTTCAATGTTTTCAGCAGGAATTTGTTAGTTCAAAAATGCATTTGTTGTTCCGCTGCAGGAATCAGACAATCCGGATGTTTAGGATTATGGGAAGCACGGGGAGGGTCACCCGCACATTCTCCGGGTGCAATCCGGATGTTTGCGATTATAAAAATAGCGGGAAATGCCGTCCGGAACACCGAGCGGAACATTTTGTTTACAAATCGCGGGGGGATTTTTTTCTCATTTTCAACAGAAATTTGTTGATTTCCAGGAGGCGTTCGGTGTTCCGGTGCTGGGGCAGATCGATCTGGAAGGATTTATGTTTGGAAAGACCGAAAAAGCAATCCAAAAGACTCGGTTAGTTTGCGTGACGGAGGGGAATCCGCTCGTGTTAATTTCAATGTTTTCAGCAGGAATTTGTTAGTTCCAAAAATGCATTTGTTGTTCCGCTGCAGGAACCAGACAATCCGGATGTTTAGGATTATGGGAAGCACGGGGAGGGTCACCCGCACATTCTCCGGGTGCAATCCGGATGTTTGCGATTATAAAAATAGCGGGAAACGCCGTCCGGAACACCGAGCGGAACATTTTGTTTACAAATCGCGGGGATTTTTTCTCATTTTCGACAGAAATTTGTTGATTTCCAGGAGGCGTTCGGTGTTCCGGTGCTGGGGCAGATCGATCTGGACGGATTTATGTTTGGAAAGACCGAAAAAGCAATCCAAAAGACTCGGTTAGTTTGGGTGACGGAGGGGGAATCCGCCCGCGTTAATTTCAATGTTTTCAGCAGGAATTTGTTAGTTCCAAAAATGCATTTGTTGTTCCGCTGCAGGAATCAGACAATCCGGATGTTTAGGATTATGGGAAGCACGGGGAGGGTCACCCGCACATTCTCCGGGTGCAATCCGGATGTTTGCGATTATAATAATAGCGGGAAACGCCGTCCGGAACACCGAGCGGAACATTTTGTTTACAAATCGCGGGGGGATTTTTTTCTCATTTTCGACAGAAATTTGTTGATTTTCAGGAGGCGTTCGGTGTTCCGGTGCTGGGGCAGATCGATCTGGACGGATTTATGTTTGGAAAGACCGAAAAAGCAATCCAAAAGACTCGGTTAGTTTGCGTGACGGAGGGGGAATCCGCTCGCGTTAATTTCAATGTTTTCAGCAGGAATTTGTTAGTTGCAAAAATGCATTTGTTGTTCCGCTGCAGGAATCAGACAATCCGGATGTTTAGGATTATGGGAAGCACGGGGAGGGTCACCCGCACATTCTCCGGGTGCAATCCGGATGTTTGCGATTATAAAAATAGCGGGAAACGCCGTCCGGAACACCGAGCGGAACATTTTGTTTACAAATCGCGGGGGGATTTTTTTTCTCATTTTCGACAGAAATTTGTTGATTTCCAGGAGGCGTTCGGTGTTCCGGTGCTGGGGCAGATCGATCTGGACGGATTTATGTTTGGAAAGACCGAAAAAGCAATCCAAAAGACTCGGTTAGTTTGCGTGACGGAGGGGGAATCCGCTCGCGTTAATTTCAATGTTTTCAGCAGGAATTTGTTAGTTCCAAAAATGCATTTGTTGTTCCGCTGCAGGAACCAGACAATCCGGATGTTTAGGATTGTGGGAAGCACGGGGAGGGTCACCCGCACATTCTCCGGGTGCAATCCGGATGTTTGTGATTATAAAAATAACGGGAAACGTCGTCCGGAACACCGAGCGGAATACTTTACTTACAAATCGCGCACGGTTCCGCCCACAAGCATGTACTTTGTCTTTGACGCATTCACCACCAGTCCAACTTTTGTTGCTTCACGTTTCAGGCGGGTGTACAGTTCTGCCACCTTTGCAAATGTTCGGCCGACAATGTTCATGTCATCGGCGAAACAAATAAATTGACTGGATCTGTTGAAAATCGTACCCCGGCTCTCCGCATGACACCTTCTAGCGCAATGTTGAACAACATGCACGAAAGTCGATCACCTTGTATTGTCTTGTCGGCGCAATTCGAACGCAATGGAGTGTTCGCCCGAAATCTTCACACAGTTTTGCACACCATCCACCGTTGCTTTGATCAGTCTGGTAAGCTTTTCATGGAAGTTGTTCTCGTCCATAATTTTCATAGCTCTACGCGGTCCATACTGTCGTATGCCGCCTTGAAATCAACGAACAGATGGTGCGTTGGGACCTGGTATTCACGGCATTTTTGAAGGATTTGCCGGACAGTAAAGATCTGGTCCGTTGTCGAGCGGCCGTCAACGAAGCCGGCTTGATAACTTCCCACGAACTCATTCTTTAGTGGTTACAGACGTCGGAAGATGATCTGGGATATCACTTTGTAGGCGGCATTACGGATGTGATCGCTCGAAAGTCCCACATTCTAGCTTGTCGCCTTTCTTGTAGATGGGGCATATAATCCCTTCCTTCCACTCCTCCGCTAGCTGTTCAGTTTCCCAGATTCTGACTATCAGTTTGTGCAGACAAGTGGCTAGCTTTTCCGAGCCTATCTTGATGAGCTCATCTCCGATACCATCCTTACCAGCTTACCAGTTCAAGGTAGGGGCTGGTTGGCTTCCATCGTCCGCTGAACTGACATAGTCATCTGCTCCGCTGCCTTGACTTTCACTGCCTGTACTCTCAGCGACATTCAAATGTTCCTTGTAGTGCTGCTTCTACCTTTCGATCACCACATGTTCGTCCGTCAAGATGCTCCCGTCCTTATCCCTGCACATTTCGGCTCGCGGCACGAAGTCTTTGCGGGATGCGTTGAGCTTCTGATAGAACTTGCGTTTTTCTTGATAACGACACAGCTGTTCCATCTCCTCGCCGCTTCTTCCAGGCGGCGTTTCTTCTCCTGAAAAAGGCGGGTCTGCTGTCTCCGCTTTCGTCTATAACGTTCCACGTTCTGCCGGGTACCTTGCTGCAGGGCGACCGCCCGCGCTGCGTCCTTCTTCTTCAGAATCTGTCTGCACTCTTCGTCGAACCAATTGTTCTGTCGAATTCGTCCCATTTACTCGACGTTGTTCTCCTCTGCGTCGTTAATGGCTGCTTTGACTGTATTCCAGCAGTCCTCAAGAGGGCCCCATCTTCCGGCAACGCTGCTTCGAGATCGGCCGGTGGGCGCTGAACTTCCCAATAGTTGGTCTAAACTCCTCCTCTTGGCCATCCTGAGCGTTCCAGCTGCGCGTAGAATGCGTCCTTATCATCATCAGTGCTTCCGGAGTGTAGGCTATGGACGTTGATTATGCTGAAGTTGAAGAACCGGCCTTTGATTCTCAACCTGCACATTCTTTCATTGATCGGCCACCACTCGATCACGCGCCTTTGCATATCGCCCTTCACTATGATCACTATGTATATACACTCAAAATAATTTTCACTTAGAATCTACTTGAAAACATATGCAGATATTTTCCATGAAGTTTCGGTTGTAAATGTTAAATGATTCATTAGTGATGGCACTCATTATTCTTAATTCACTAGAAAATAAAATAAAATTTAAGTGAATTTTCGTTTGGCCATGTACTTAAATTTTAAGTGAAACTTCGATATTTTTTTTCTAGTTTCCCTGTAGATGGTATCCCGTCCACTAGAAGCGGACGAGGGCAAAAAAGGAGTAGAAAGTTAATTCACACCCAAACAGAATTCTTTGCAAGTCGTTCTCATAATGCTTCTGCAAAATGTTTCATTAGCGATTGTTAATAAACATACTTTTCGCTCTGAGAACCCCACTCATATATTTTTCATACATTCATTTTGAGTAGAATTCACTAGAAGAGTATATAAATATTATTTTCTATGTTTGCTAATGAATTCCACTACATTTCTTATTAAGATGCACTTATGATTTGAGTAAGTTTTATTTGATTCCAGTAAAGCCGATGAAAGTTTCGAATTTTAAAGTCTACATGAATTTTTATAGTGGAATTAAAGTGACAATTATTTTGAGTGTACGAAAGAATTCCCGCGTGAACTTTTGGCAGAATTCCTGGAAGAACTTCCTTGGATTTCTTGAAGGATCTTCCGGAGGAGCTTAGGGAGGAATTCCTGGAGGATCCTCCTGCACTATTCCCGGGGATTGGTTGGCGGAACTTCCGAATAAATCCTAAAAAAAACTTTCGGAGGAATTTTCTTAAGGTCACTCCTGACGGTATCCAAGTTTAAAACTGCTCGCGTTTTCGAGGGCACACCACTCGATTCGAAGGCGGTGCACAACTGTCATTTTTATTGATTTAGGGCCAATTTCTTCACCCCCGCTTAGTGCTTAAACCAAGTTTAAACGTATGGGTAAGCACCGCTTAAGAGTTAAGTGGAAGTGAAGAAAACGGCTCTAGTCTTCTGCGTCGCAGCATGCGTGAAATAATAAAAACTGACAGTTGTGAGTTGCTTCCGTATCGAGTGGTGTGCCCCCGAAAACGCGAGCACTTTTAAACTTGGATTCCGTCCAGAGTGACCTTAAAACACTTTAGAATGATTTTTGCAAGAATTGCTTACAGGACTACGAGGCTTTCTTGAAGGAAACTTCAGAGGACTTCCCGGAGGAACTTGCGGAGGAATTCCTGGAGGAGCTTCGGAGGGAGCATCTTTCGAAGGAATTCGTGAAGAAACTTGCGGAGGAATTTCTGGAGAAATTATTGGAGAAACATTAACATAAATTCCTGGAGAAACTTTCGAATGAATTCTTGAAGGAGCATTCAGAGGATTTCATGGTGGTACCCTGAAAACAATTTATTCGAAGAAATTCTTGAGGGAACTTCCGGAAGAATTCCTCCGGAACTTCCTCCAGGAATTCCTCCGGAACTTCCTCCAGGAATTCCTTCGGAAGTTCCTCCAGGAATTCCTTCGGAAGTTCCTCCAGGAACTCCTCCAGAAGTTCCTCCAGGAATTCCTCCGAAGGTTCCTCAAGGAATTCTTCCAAAGGTTCCTCAAGGCATTCCTTCGGAAGTTCCTCCAGGAATTCCTTCGGAAGTTCCTCCAGGAATTCCTTCGGAAGTTCCTCCAGGAATTCCTTCGGAAGTTCCTCCAGGAATTCCTTCGGAAGTTCCTCCAGGAATTCCTTCGGAAGTTCCTCCAGGAATTCCTTCGGAAGTTCCTCCAGGAATTCCTTCGGAAGTTCCTCCAGGAATTCCTTCGGAAGTTCCTCCAGGAATTCCTTCGGAAGTTCCTCCAGGAATTCCTTCGGAAGTTCCTCCAGGAATTCCTTCGGAAGTTCCTCCAGGAATTCCTTCGGAAGTTCCTCCAGGAATTCCTTCGGAAGTTCCTCCAGGAATTCCTTCGGAAGTTCCTCCAGGAATTCCTTCGGAAGTTCCTCCAGGAATTCCTTCGGAAGTTCCTCCAGGAATTCCTTCGGAAGTTCCTCCAGGAATTCCTTCGGAAGTTCCTCCAGGAATTCCTTCGGAAGTTCCTCCAGGAATTCCTTCGGAAGTTCCTCCAGGAATTCCTTCGGAAGTTCCTCCAGGAATTCCTTCGGAAGTTCCTCCAGGAATTCCTTCGGAAGTTCCTCCAGGAATTCCTTCGGAAGTTCCTCCAGGAATTCCTTCGGAAGTTCCTCCAGGAATTCCTTCGGAAGTTCCTCCCGGAATTCCTTCGGAAGTTCCTCCAGGAATTCCTTCGGAAGTTCCTCCAGGAATTCCTTCGGAAGTTCCTCCAGGAATTCCTTCGGAAGTTCCTCCAGGAATTCCTTCGGAAGTTCCTCCAGGAATTCCACCGGAAGTTCCTCCAGGAATTCCTCCGGAAGTTCCTCCAGGAATTCCTCCGGAAGTTCCTCCAGGAATTCCTCCGGAAGTTCCTCCGGGAATTCCTCCGGAGAAACTCTCCTCCGAAAGTTCCTCCGAAAGTTCCTCCAGGAACTCCTCCGGAAGTTCCTCCATGAATCCCTCCGGAAGTTCCTCCAGGAATTCCTCCGGAAGTTCCTCCAGAAATTCCTCCGGAAGTTCCTCCAGGAATTCCTCCGGAAGTTCCTCCAAGAATTCCTCCGAAAGTTACTCCAGGAAGTTCCTCCAGGAATTTCTCCGGAATTCCTCCGAAAGTTCCTGCAGGAATTCCTCCGAAAGTTCCTCCAGGAATTCCTCCGGAAGTTCCTCCAGGAATTTCTCCAGAACTTCCTCCAGGAATTCCTCCGGAAGTTCCTCCAGGAATTCCTCCGGAAGTTCCTCCAGGAATTCTTCCGAAAGTTACTCCAGGAAGTTCCTCCATAAATTCGTCCGGAAGTTACTCCAAGAAGTTCCTCCAGGAATTCCTCCGAAAGTTCCTCCAGGAATTCCTCCGGAAGTTCCTCCAGGAATTCCTCCGAAAGTTCCTCCAGGAATTCCTCCGGAAGTTCCTCCAGGAACTCCGCCGGAAGTTCCTTCAGGAATTCCGCCGGAAGTTCCTCAAGAATTTTCTCCAGGAATTCCTCAGGAAGTTCCTTCCGACATTCCTCCGGGAGTTTCTCTCGATATTCTGGAGAAATTCCTGGAGGAACTTGGAGGATTTTCTCCAGGAATTCCTCAAGAAGTTCCTTCCGACATTCCTCCGGAAGTTCCTCTCGACAGTTCTTGAGAAATTCCTTGAGGAACTTCCGGAGGAATTCCTGGAGGAATTTCCGGAAGGAATCCCAAGAAGTCCTCAGGAAGTTTCTCCAGGAATTATTCCGGAAAATTTCCAGGAATTCCAAGGAAGTTTTTCCAGGAATTCCGCCGGAACTTCCTCCCGGAATTCTTTCAGAAGTTTCCCCAGAAATTCTTTTGAAGAATTTCTACGGAAGTTGCTCCAGGAGTTCCTCCGGAAGCTTCTTCATGAAGTCCTCTGAAAGTTCCTCCGGAAGTTCCTTCAGGAATTCCTCCGGAAGTTCCTCCAGGAATTCCTCCGGAAGTTCCTCCAGGAATTTCTCCGGAAGTTCCTTCAGAAATTCGTACGAAAGTTCCTCCCGAAATTCGTCCGAAAGTTCCTTCAGGAATTCGTCCGGAAGTTCCCTCAAGAATTTCTTCGAAGAAATTGTTTTGGGGGTATCATCAGGAAATCCTCTGAATGTTCCTTCAAGAATTCATTCGAAAGTTTCTCCAGGAATTATGTGGATGTTTCTCCAATAATTTCTCCAGAAATTCCTCCGCAAATTTCTTCACGAATTCCTCCGAAAGATCCTCCAATAGTTTCTCCGAAAGTGCCTCCAGGAATTCCTGCGTAAATTCCTCCGGGAAGTCCTCTGAAATTTCCTTCAAGAAAGCCTGGAGGTCCCATAAGCAATTCCTGCAAAAAACATTCTAAAGTGTTTTAAGAAAATTCCTCCGAAAGTTTTGTTTAGGATTCTTTCGGAAGTTTCGCCAACTAGTCCCCCAGAATAGTGCAGGAGGATCCTCCAGGAATTCCTCCGGAAGATCCTCCAAGAAATCCACGGAAGTTCTTCCAGTAATTTCCCCGAAAGTTCTTTCAAGAATTCTCCCGAAAGTTCCTCCAGGGATTCTGCAGAAAGTTCATGCAGGAATTCATTCGTAAATTTTTTTTGTGTGTGTCTTCATTAGGGAGACTTTCAGCCCAAGGCTGGCTCGTCTCCGCCTTTCGTAAGTACATAGTGATCATAGTGATGGGCTATATGCAAAGGCGCGTGTTCGTGTGGTGGCCGATCAATAAAATACTGTGCAGGTTAAGGATCAAAGGCCGGTTCTTCAACTTCAGTATAATCAACGTCCATAGCCTACACTCCGGAAGCACTGATGATGATAAGGAGGCATTCTACACGCAGCTGGAACGTGAGTACGACAACTGCCCAAGCCACGATGTCAAAATCATCATAGGAGATTTGAACGCTCAGGTTGGCAAAGAGGAGGAGTTGAGACCAACTATTGGGAAGTTCAGCGCCCACCGGCTGATCTCGAGGCAGCGTTGCCGGAAGAGGGTGAGCTCGATGGGGCCCCTCTTAAGGACTGCTGTAATACAGTCAAAGCAGCCATTAACGACGCAGAGGAGAACAACGTCGGATGAATGGGACGAATTCGACGGAACGATTGGTTCGACGAAGAGTGCAGACAGATTCTGAAGGAGAAGGACGCAGCGCGGGCGGTCGCCCTGCAGCAAGGTACCCGGCAGAACGTGGAACGTTATAGACGAAAGCGGAGACAGCAGACCCGCCTTTTTCAGGAGAAGAAACGCCACCTGGAAGAAGCGAGGAGGAGATGGAACAACTGTGCCGTTCTCACGAAACACGCAAGTTCTATCAATTCCTGGAGGAACTCTCGGAGGAATGTCGAAAGGAACTTCCGGAGGAATGTTGGAAGGAACTTCCTGAGGAATTCCTGGGGAAAATTGCTGAGGAACTTCCGGAGGAATTCCTGAAGGAACTTTCGGCGGAGTTCCTAGAGGAACTTCCTGGAGGAACTTCCGGGAGAATTCCTGGAGGAACTTCCGGGACAATTCCTGGAGGAACTTTCGGAGGAATTCGTGGAGTAACTTTTGGAGGAATTCCTGGAGGAAGTTCTGGAGAAATTCCTGGAGGAACTTCCGGAGGAATTCCTGGAGGAACTTCCGGAGGAATCCCTGGAGGAACTTCCGGAGGAATTCCTGGAGGAATTTCCGGAAGGAATCCCAAGAAGTCCTCAGGAAGTTCCTCCAGGAATTATTCCGAAAAATTTCCAGGAATTCCAAGGAAGTTTTTCCAGGAATTCCGCCGGAACTTCCTCCCGGAATTCTTTCAGAAGTTTCCCCAGAAATTCTTTTGAAGAATTTCTACGGAAGTTGCTCCAGGAGTTCCTCCGGAAGCTTCTTCATGAAGTCCTTTGAAATTTCCTCCAGGAATTGTTTCGGAAGTACATCCATGAATTCATTCGGAAATAGCACCAGGACTTCTCCGGACAGTTCCTCAAGGAATTCCTCCAGAATTTTCCTGAAAGTTACTACAGAAATTCCTGTGACAGTTGCTTCAGAAATTTCTCTGGTAGTTTCAACAGGAATTCTCCATAGAATTTCTCCGATAACTTCCGCAAAGAAGTCCTCCGGAATTTCCTCCAGAAATTCTTCAGGAAGTTCCTCCACAATTTTTTCCGGAAGTTCTTTCAAAAATTCCACGGAAGTTCTGCCAAGAATTCCACTGGAAGATCCTCCTGGAAATACTTAAAGAGTTCCTACGGAAGTTCCTCCAGGAATTCCTCCGGAAATTACGCCACGAATTCCTCCAGAAGTTACTCCAGGAGTTACTCCAGAGGTTAGTCCAGATATTGTTCCGGAAGTTCCTCCAGGAATTGTTTCGCAAGTACCTCCAGCAATTATTTTGGAAGCGCCAGGAAATCCTCCAGAAGTTCCCTCAATCAATCTTACGAAACATTGTCCATGAAATTCCGCGGATGTTAATCCCGGAATTACTACGGAAGTTCCTACAGAAATTCCTTCAGTAGTTCCTTCTGAAATTCCTTCAAAAATTTCTCCAGGATCTCCTCCAAAAGTTCTTCCATGAATTCCTCCTGGAGATTCTCCAGGAATCCCTCTGGAAATCCCTCCTTGAATTCCTCCATGAAAAACCTCTAGGAATTTCTGTTAAAGTTCCCTCAGGAATTTCTCCGGAAATCTTAGATGATCCTCTAGTAATAATTCCACAGGTACATTAGAAATATTCTTAAGAAAATCCTTCATAAATTTCTACAAGAATTCCTCCGAAAAATCTGCAATAATTCCTCCAGAAAAGACTAGACGGAGGGCAAGTACCTCCAGAAATGTCTCTGGAAGTTCCTCCAGGAATGCTTCCGACTGTACCTGGGGTAAATTCTCTGATATATCCTTCAAGAATACCTCCATGTCTCTGTAGCAATTCTTTTGATAGTTCATTCCAAAGAATATTGACCACTCGATACTCACTCCGTTGTAAAAATCACAATACTTTCCAAAAAACCACAAGACCCGCCGTGAGTGGTTCCGGACTATGCGAGTTCCAAAAGGTTTGGGAAATTCTCCAAAAATTCCTTCAAAGTTCCTCCAGGAATTCTTCGGGATATTTCTACAGAAGTATTCCCAGGAACTCCTTCTCAAGTTCTTTCAATAATACCTACGGAAAACCATACAATAATTCCTCCGGAAAAGTATCCTCCTTTTGAGAATCCTACAAGATAATTTTGGAAATATTTCTGCGAGTTCTTCCAGGGTATCCTACGATAGCACCTCCAGGAATTCTTCTGGAATTTCTTTCAAATATAACGTTGAAGTTCCTCTAGGAATTCTTGCAAAAGTTTATTCGGAAGAATTTCATGGTAATTCTCCTGGAATTTCTCCGAAAGTCCTCCAAAGATTCTCCATAGGAGGATTTTTTTCCGGAGGAATTATTGTATGGTTTTTCGTAGGTATTATTGAAAGAACTTGAGAAGGAGTTCCTGGAAATATTTCTGTAGAAATATCCCGAAGAATTCCTGGAAAAATTTTGGGAGAAATTCCTGGAAGAACTTTGAAGGAATTTTTGGAGAATTTCCCTAACCTTTTGGAACTCGCATAGTCCGTAACCTCTCCCGCAGACCCGCAGTCTGGTTGTTTTTTGGAAAGTATTGTGATTTTCACATCGGAGTGCGTATCGAGAGGTCAATATTCTTTGGAATGAACTTTCAAAATAATTGCTACAGAGACATTATTTTATTCTTGTAGGATATATCAGAGAACTTACCCGAGGTACTGTCGGAAGAATTTCTGGAGGAACTTCCAGAGACATTTCTGGAGGTACTTGCTTCGTCTAGTCTTTTCCGGAGAAATTATTGCACATTTTTCGGAGGAATTCTTTTAGAAATTTATGAAGGATTTTCTTAAGAATATTTCTAATGTACTTGTGGAGTTATTGCTAGAGGATCATCTAAGATTTCCGGAGAAATTCCTGAGGGAACTTTAACAGAAATTCCTAGAGGTTTTTCATGGAGGAATACAAGGAGAAATTTCCAGAGGAATTTCTGGAGAATCTCCAGGAGGAATTCATGGAAGAACTTTTGGAGGAGATCCTGGAGAAACTTTTGAAGGAATTTCAGAAGGAACTACGGAAGGAATTTCTGGAGGAACTTCCGTAGTAATTCCGGGATTATTATCCGTGGAATTTCCTGGACAATGTTTCGGAGGATTGATTGAGGGAACTTCCTAGGATTTTCTGACGCTTCCAAAATAATTGCTGGAGGTACTTCCGAAACAACTCCTGGAAGAACTTCCGGAGGAATTCGTGGCGTAATTTCGGGAGGAATTCCTGGAGGAACTTCCGTAGTGCGGAGGCTATGCTGGAGGTACATCCGAAAGACCTTCTGGAGAAACTTCCGGAGGATTTCCCGGAGGATCTTCCATGGAATTCCTGGCAGAAATTCCTGGTAGAACTTCCTGGCAGAACTTCCGTGGAATTTTTGAAGGAACTTCCGGAAGAATTTGTGGAGGAACTTCCTGAGGAATTTCTGGAAGAACTTCCGGAGGACTTCTGTGAGGAAGTTATCGGAGAAATTCTATGGAGAATTCCTGTTGAAACTACCAGAGAAATTTCTGAAGCAACTGTCACAGGAATTTCTGTAGTAACTTTCAGGGAAATCCTGGAGGAATTCCTTGAGGAACTGTCCGGAGAAGTTCCTGGTGCTATTTCCGAATGAATTCATGGATGTACTTCCGAAACAATTCCTGGAGAAACTTTCAGAGGACTTTATGAAGAAGCTTCCGGAGGAACTCCTGGAGTAACTTCCGTAGAAATTCTTCAAAAGAATTTCTGGGGAAACTTCTGGAAGAATTCTGGGGGGAAGTTCCGGCGGAATTCCTGGAAAAACTTCCTTGGAATTCCTGGAATAATTCCTGGAGGAACTTCCTGAGGACTTTTTGGGGGAATTTCCCGAGGAATCCTTGGAGGAAGTTTCCACAGAAATTCTATGAAGAATTACTGTTGAAACTACCAGATAAATCTCTGAAGCAACTGTCACAGGAATCCCTGCAGAAACTTCTGGGGAAATCCTGGAAGAATTCCTTGAGGAAGTTCCAGAGGAATTCTTCTTATTCTTATTGGCATTACATCGCACACTGGGACATTGCCGCCTCGCAGCTTAATGTTCATTAAGCCCTTCCACAGTAATCAACTGTGAGGTTTCTATGCCAAGTTACCATTTTTTGCATTCGTATATCATGAGACTAACACGATGATACTTTTATGCCCAGGGAAGTCGAGACAATTTCCAAACCGAAAATTTCCTAGCCGGACCGGGAATCGAACCCAGCCACTCTCAGTATGCTCTTGCTTTGTAGCCCCGCATCTTACCGCACAGTTTAGGAATTTCTGAAGTAATTTACAGAAATTTCTTCTATGAACTGCCGGAGTATTTCCAGAAGGTACTTACGAAAGAACTCCTGGAGGAACTTTAGGGGAATTACTGGATGAAGTTTTGTAGGAATTTCTGGATGAACTTACGGAGGACGTCTTGAAAAAAATGTGGAGGAAATCCATTAAAATTCTGCCAGAAGGACTTCGAAGTGTTCGAGAAGGAAATTTCTGAGGACTTCCCGGATGTACTTTCTGTAGAATTACTGGATGAACTTTCGGAGAAATTACTAGAGGAACTTCTGGAGGAATTCTTGTAGAAATATTTGGAGGATGTTTTTAAGAAACTTTCAAATGCACTTTTGGAGATATTGCTAGAGGAACTGGTAAGATTTCTGACTGTAGGAACTTCGGAGAAATGCCCAAAGATTCTTCTGGAGGAATTCTTGGAGGTACTTCCAGGGGAGTTTCTGGAAGAACTTTTGAAGGAATTCGTGGATAAACTTCTGGAGGAATTTCTGAAGGAGCTCATGGAGGAACTCTTGAAGAAACACCCGGGGAATTCCTGGAGTAACATCCGCAGAATATCCTCGAAGGAGTCCTGGAAGACCTTCCGGAGGAATTTCTGGATAAACTTTCAGAGGAATTCTTGGAGGAACTTCTGCTGGAATCAATGGAAATACTTCCGGTAAAATTTCTTTCGGAAGTTGTTATGGAATTCCAAAAGGAAGCTCTGGAGCAAAAAAAAACAAGGGATTTATTTCCTGGAAAATATAATGATTTTCATTTTTTCTTAGAAGTCTCTTAAAAATTTTCAAACTTTTTAGCGATATCCAAAAAATGTCTGATATTTATACAAAAACGCCCAATATCTACAGGGAATTTCCACCCATTTTGTTAGTGAATTTTCAAAAATATTAAGGATTGTTAAAATTATACTAAAAAAAACAGAGGTAATTTAAAAAATGCCAATGCAAAGAAATTCTCATGAATGTGTATATTTCGTGATATTCTGAAATCCTAATAAAATCTCACATATTTCTATTAAATCCCTGAATTATTTACGATTTTTAATTTATCTTCAACGTCCAAAAACTCATTTATTTAGATCCTAAGGATATCCTGAATACTGCAGAAGGCTTCAGGAATTTATCATAATCAATTTTAAGTTAATGTTCCGGGGCTATATACCAAATTAGTTACCTTTTTCTTGAAGACACTGAACGTTTTATTGCTACCAGTAAGCATTTCGCCCTTTAAAGGAAGCATCACACTAGATAACGGACCAACGCTACCAGCATATAACGTCTTTGGCTCTGCCGAACAATGTTTCCTTACAAAATGTATAGCGACTGAGGTGGTAATCGCACTTATCGCACGAATGGTAATGCAGCACAATGCCTTTTGATTGCATGTAAACACTAATCACACGGCCATGAAGCCCGTCAACTATCTTCCTTACACGCTGAAACTCAAGTCACCCATGGGTCTTTTTCTTTGCTATCCCTTTCTCTCTGCTGTAAAACTCATAGTTTTTTTTAAGTTCAGGCATAGCATAGCTCGTTTAATAAGTTGTGCCATCAAGTTATACCACTGAACATAAAAAATGGGTAAATTTCGCAGCAGCGAAAAAGAGATAGCATATAAAAAGTACTTAATCATGGGATGAGTGCTCAATCAATCGGTTTCTCGAAGCAAAGCGTATACTTAAATTTCGATCACTACCAAATCAAAAAAAAATACCACTAAAATTCACGGCACTACCAAAAATCTTCAAAATTTTATTGTCAAAAAACCATCGACTCAACTGATGCACACATAACCATTATAACCACACATCCATTATGTAGGTAGATGTTTTTCTCAGTGTACACTTCGTAAACAAAAAGCCCAACCGAAACAAATGCGTTGCTTTCTTCCCGCCGCGGAAAGCAACGATTCAAAACAAAACAAACCCCACGCACTGCCAAATTATTCATCATTCGCTTTGTATGATTCTATTTATCGCGAAGAGTAACAACGCGAATTACCTACGCAACGCTAATGAATTCCGATTGTTCACTGTATGAACAAAAAACATTCAACTGCCGCTTCCCCACGAACTACACGGTACAAATAAATTTCGATTATTTAAAACACACTACCAGAGTGTATGTCATTAAGAGTGGCGACATGTGCCGCATTTGACAGGTCTCCTGCTCGTTTGGAACACGATTTTGTATGGGAATGACAGATGAATTTTGATCCAATTCTGACAGTGTCGCCATTCTTAATTACATACACTCTGCACCCTACAATTGTTAGTAAACGGAAATAATGGAGAGCCTATAAATGAGCTAAAATTGTATTTTGTATTTTGAAATTACCAGTAGATAGTACACAGTATAAGTATTATAATAAACATTGTAATTAAACATCTTATTAATACTCCTCCGACCGAGATAGGTTTTACTTTCACGAACGACCATTATTCGAAATACATATCAGCCGTTAGTGATCCGATTTGAACAATTTTGGGACTCACAAATCTTCCCGTCTATCAAGATTTTTTTGAGATGTCGAGACCTCCGATCGGACCAAAAATGACCTTTGATGTTCATGATAGTATTAGTCGAGGTATTAGTAATATATTTCTCAATCCATAGATTTAGAAAGGTGTCGTCTTCTACAAACTTGTTAACGAGGTCAATACCATACTGTTGCAAATCATATTATTTCGGAACTCGTCCATTTGGCGGCGATAGTGTATATAAAAAACTCGTTGAGTTAAATATTTCGGAATCCGTAATATTCAAAAAGTTGCCGTCATTTACAATTTTTATAGCAGCTCAAAACCATTTTATTAACCATATATTATTTTGAAACCTATCCGCTTGGTGGTGTTAGTATATATGGCAATACTCGTTTGGTTCGAATCCGTAATATTTAGAAAGTTGTCGTCGTCATCAAATTTGTTGATGAAGAACATATTATTCGAGACGAGCCAGTCTCGGGATGAAAGTCTCGGTAATAAAGAATTAAAAAACATGTTATTTTTTAGTTCATTCGCTTGGTGGCGCAAGCTCCTCTGCAAGACCCTCCAGGAATTACTACGGAAGTTTCGCTAGCAATTTCTCCGGAAGTTCCTCTTGGAATTCTTTCGGACATTCCTCTGGGAATTCCTCCGCAAATTCTTCTAGTAGTTCGTCTGGAAATTCCTCCAGAAACTCTTTCAAAAGTTCCTTCGGGAATGCCTATGGAAGTTACTCCGGTAATTCCACCGGAAGTTTATCTGGAATTTTCTCAAGAATACCTCCGGGAATTCCTCTGGAAGTTTAAAAAAAAATTCTTCAAAAATTCCTCAAGAAATTCCTTCGGTAGATCCTTAGGAAGTTCTTCCAATAAAACTTCTGGAAGTTGCTTCTAAAATTTCTTGAAGTTATTCAGGTAATTTCTATAATAATTCATTTGAAAGCTTCCGGAATTTACTCCAGGCATTCCTCTAGAAGTTCCTCTGTGGATTGCTCCGAAATTCCGCTCGGAATTCCAACGGAATTTCCTCTGGGAATGTCTCTAGAATTCTTCTGGAAGTTTTTTTAGAAATTCTGCGGAAGTTCCTCCAAGAATTCTTCGGAAGTTCCTCTAGACAATACTCCGGAAGATTCTACGAAAATCTCTATGGAAGTTGCTCAGAGAATTGAGAATTTTAAGTTCTTCAGGAATCCCTACCGAAGTTCCTCCTCTTGGCATTTTCCGGAAGTTCCTCTAAGAATTCCATTGATAGTCCTCTGGGAATTCCTCCGACAGTTCCTCTAGGAATTCCCTTAAAATTTCATCTGGGAATTCTTCTGGAAGTTCGTCTTAGAACTTCTTGGACGTTATTCTGGCAATTCTTCTGGAAGTTATTCTGGAAATTTCTCAAGTAGCTCCTCCGGGACTTCCTTCGGAAGTTCCTCAAAGAATTCCTTCGGGAATTCATCCAGAAATTTCAGCAGCATTCCTCCGTTAAATGCTCCTCTGGGAACTTCTTCGAAAGTTCCTCAACAAATGACTCCAGAAGTTCTTTAGCCAATTTCATCGGGTGCTCTTCAGGAAATTCCTCCAGAAATTCATCCGGAAGTTCCTCCGGTAATTCTTCCGGACATACTTTAGGAAATTCATTCAAAAATTCCTTTAAAAGTTCTTAAGCAAATGCCTACAGAAGATTATCCAGAAGTTCCTCTGGGAAGCTCTACGAAAGTTCACTTAGGAATACCTCCAAAGGTTCTTACGTGAATTCATCCGTAAAATTCCCCTATAATTTCTCCTCTTCAGGCTCTTCAGGATATTCCCATGGAAGCTGTTCCGGACTCCTCTTGGAATTCTTTTGTTCTTCTTGGAATTCCTTTGAAAGTTCCTTTGGGAATTCCTTCAGAAATTCCACCCTGAAAATTCGTACAAAATTTCCTCTGGGAATTCCTCCGAAATTTCTAAGGAAATTACAACGAAAATCCCTCCGAAAGATCCTTCGATATATTCTATTGAAGTTCTTCAGGAAATTCCTACGGAAGTTTCTCTTGGAATTCTTTCAAAGGTTCATCTAAGAATTCCCCCAGAAGTTCATCTGAGAATCCCCATGGAAATTCCTCTAAAATTTCCTTCGGCAGTTCTTCGAGAAATTCATCCGAAGTTCCTCGGAAAATTCCTGCGGATATTGCTCCGAAATTCTCTCCGGAAGTATTTCTCTTGAAGTTCTTCTTACCAATTTAACCCCATGATTTAAGGATGTCACTGAATATTTTGAGGCGAAGCAATTCTGAAAATAACTGTAGTACATGTTACCGTTAACTCGATAATTATAGATAAATCAACGAATACACGATAACGATAACGTTGAATCAACGCTCACTTTATCGCCAACGAAGCATCATCGTACAACCGTCATCGTCGTCGTAGGGGACGTTAAATTAACGATGATAATTTATCTATTAACAACCCTGCATGAACACCTCACCAGGAAAAGAACATCTGAGGTCCACCGTCTGACCGAGATTAAAACATTGCAAGATCGCTTTGGTGAGCACAAAGAAAAGTTTAGGGTCTGTTGCTTTTCCTCTGACCAAGATGCAATTAGGGCGCTCGTATCAAATAAGGTTATCAAATTTTATCGTACTGTATATAGAATAGTTAGAATATCAAATTTAGTTTTAAGTCTTTTTTTCATTAAACAAATCCTTGCTCAGGCTACTATGTAGGATTAACTTCCCCGGTGCGAAAACTTTAATTATATAAAGAAATTAATAATTCTTAAGATCAAGGGCCATGTGGTCAACAACTTATAATGTAAAATTATTGTTAAAAACAAATACTAGAAAATAAATACAAATTAATCGTTAAAAAATCGAAGTTTCGTGTGAAAAATCGAAAAAAAATGCTCATGAAAATATCTAAAAAAAAATGCCTGGAGAACATCCGGTGAAGTTCAGAACAAGTTTCTTACGAATTTGATTAGAATTTCCTTTCCTTGATTAGAATGTTGAACATTTTGAACTTTCTTTGAAAATGTTATAATTTACCTTGACAACTTGAGAAAAATCCCGTGGAGTTTTAGTAGAATTACTTCTTCAGTCTCATTTTCAGTGAAAATTCAAGTAAGAAAGTGCTGTGTGCAGAGAAGTATTTTCGTGGAAATTCAGAAAAAAATCGCGTTAAAATGAAAAATAA
This sequence comes from Armigeres subalbatus, assembly GCF_024139115.2. Lineage (NCBI taxonomy): Eukaryota > Metazoa > Arthropoda > Insecta > Diptera > Culicidae > Armigeres > Armigeres subalbatus. The sequence goes on along the minus strand of NW_026943435.1, from coordinate 5,526 downwards.
TTTTCCTTAGAAAGTCAAAGAAGTACTATTGTGGTTTTGCTTGTGTGAATATAAAAGAATCCCAATAAAGCATTTCCTGATTAAAATAAAAAGATTACCTGTGAAAATTATAAACCATATCCCGTGAAAATTTGTGTAGCATGCTCTAGTCTGATTATAAAGCTGCAGAAAAAGAAATAGGAAATCCACAAAGTACGTCACGCTTCTAAGTGGGAGCGAGGGGGGTTAGTGTTCCGAACAGCGTGGCGATCTATATAAAATTTTAATGGTTTAATACAAAAAGTGTAACGGAGCAAAACCAATTAAAAAAAACCTTAGCATGTACAAAAGACTGCGCGAAAAAGTGTCTAATAAAAAAATGTAAGTTTCCCTAGAGACTAGCCCACAGGCAAGCTTGCGGCCATTACCGCTCGCGGAGAATTGGATACACGGTTCGAGGCCACGGTTGCGCCCCACGCTTGGTAAGCCGTTCTGCACCAAGTCAGCCCACCTCGCTCGCTGCGTTCTACGCCTTCTAGTACCTGCCGGGTTGGTCGAAAACACCACCTTTGCAGGGTTGCTGTCTGGCATTCTTGCAACATGTCCTGCCCATCGTACCCTTCCCTGGGTTCGCCGTAGAGTTGATCATGCTCGTGGTTCATACTTTCCCGCCACACACCTTTCTGCACACCGCCAAAGAAGAAGACCACCGCTATCGTAACACTGTTTCTCAGACGAGCCCTGTCGCACTCGGTTCCGCTCACTAGCATATACTTAGTCTTCGATGCATTCACCTCGGTCCAATTTTTGCTGCTTCACATTTCAGGTGGTATTTTGCAAGGTGTTTTTGTACATATTTAGGAAGGTAGATTGAGTTTACCACC
>NW_026943435.1:0-4613 GCF_024139115.2 Armigeres subalbatus | reverse complement strand
CCACGGTAGCTGGCACAAATTTTACCAATACTAATTTATTATTACTAATACAAAATTTCTTTTTAAATTAATATTAATTACTGAGAATAAAATAAAATAAAATTTTATTAAAAAATTTTATTCATCCCACAAAAATTTACATGTAAAATAAAATAATAATAAAACTTTTTACCAAAATAAAATAATTTTATATTATTGTGAAACTAAACAGAACACTCTGGCGTGGGGTGATTTGTTCGAAAATCTCTTTCTTTCATCAATATCTCCTTGCACCTTATTCTGTGTGATCATTTTTACACCATCTGATAAGCTATTATTACCAGATACCTTTTATTGCATTATGCACCTTTCGCACCTCGCACCACGCCACCACTTTGGACTATTATGCACCTTTGTCATTCCGTGCCCCCCCTTCATATGATCGCTGTGCACGCTAGTGATCCGAACAATACAACGTATACGCTAGCCACGTCCACGCCACCACGCAAACAAAGGTGTGCATACACAAGAAAATAATAATCTCTTCACCGTTGCCAGATTTATTTATTGGAAAAAATCATTGCTGTTTGTCGGATTGAACAAATAAACCAAAAATAAATATTTAAACATGTTATGTAAGCTTCTGTTACATTCCAAAAGGTGTATACAAAAATTTTAACCAGTAAAAACCCATATATTTGATACACCGTAAACATGTGTTATGATATAAAATAAAAATTTCGTCAAGTCTGGCAACATTATGCATCAGCTGGCTTATTTTTAACACCCCATTTCCACCCACCCCAGTTGTAAACAAAATTTATCTATCGCTGCTGCACTTTTCGTACCAATTGCCTCACTATTACAAACAAGCGATACAGTCATTAATTTTCAAAACATTGTGATGGAGTCTTGAGCCTTAACCATCATATTTTCGTCAAAGATAACATTTCTTGCTATTTCAATTGACCTTGTTTCAGTGTTCCATAACCTGAAACCATTATTTGCGTATCCCACAAAAACTAATGATTTTGTTTTAGGATCTAACTTTCGACGCCTTTCTTTAGGAATTTGTTTAAAAGCTCTGCATCCAAATATTTTCAAATGATCGATTTTTGGCTGCTTTTTGAACCACATTTCATACGGAGTTTTATCTTCTGCAAGTGCATTTGTGGGGGAACGATTTGTGAGGTAAGTAGCAACATGTAATGCCTCGCCCCACATTTCCTTCGATAGTCCACTTGCGTATAAAAGGGCTCTAACCTTTTCCATTAAGGTTCTATTTAACCTTTCGCTTACACCATTCTGCTGAGGTGTATATGGCACTGTGTATTTAATCTGAATGCCATTTTCGTTGCAGAATTTGAGCAATTCATTACTCGAATATTCTCCGCCGTTATCACAACGCAACATTGACACTTTTTGTCCAAAATATGCCGATGCCATTGCTTCGTATAGTTTCAATTTTTCAAATACTTCAGACTTGTGTTTCATTAGGTAAACAACCACAAAGTGAGTGAAATCGTCAGTGAATGTTACGAAGTAACGATAGCCATCATATGTCTCTTGTTCCATGCTTCCGCATACATCAGAATGCACTATTTCTGAAGGTCTCTTAGATCTAGGCAATTCCATTTGTCTGAACTTCTGAGTTTGCTGTTTCAGCCAAACACCCATCACATATGGCTTTATCATGAAAGTCTTCAGGATCAAGATTGATTCCCTCAACCATATTTTTCCTAATAAGCTTCTCTATCCCTGAATAGCTTAAATGCCCAAGCCTTTCATGCCAAATTTTAAGATTTACACGCTTGCTTGTGTACGCGCTTGTTGCTGAATCTTCAACGAACTTTTCTTCCCAAATAAGTTCCAAGTAGAACAACCCATCTGTGAAGTTTCCTACAGCAATCACTTCATCATTGGACTCAAAGATAACCTCTTTATTGTTAAAAGTAACCCTTTTACCCATTGTACTAGCTTTTCTAACCGAAAGTAAATTCTCTTCCAGACAAGGAATCAAAAGAACATTGTACAATTTCAAATCTTTTATTTCACATTTTCCAACTACTGACCGTAATCTCATATTTCCTTTCTTCGTAGCCCGAAGAGTTTCACCAGATTTTGCCGTGTTTATGGTGATAACTTGTTCCAATGGTGTAACATCATCTAACAGCGATTCATCGTTGACCATATGATCTGTTGCACCAGAGTCGACGACAAACTTCACCTTCTTCGACTTATTCGGATTTCCAGCCACCATCGCATGCACTTTCCTCTTTTGCTTCTGTTCCTTCTCTTGCTTCACAAACTTTTTCATCAATGGGCATTTGTTTTTGTAATGCCCAAATTCGTTGCAACCAAAACATCTCGTCATTTTCTTTTTAGTTTCCAGTGCTACGTTTTTCTGCTCCTTGCGTTCTCCTTCCCCAGCTTCGGCATCCAAGAACATGCGTTTCACCTCGGTTATTGATTTTTCACACAGCTCTTCATTGGACAAAACCATTAGGGCTCCCTTCACATGGCGATATTTGTCCGGTATGGCAATCAGCAACGCGTGCATCTTTTCTGAGGTTGTCATTCTGGATCCCATTCTATCTAACTCACGGATGATGAGGTCGTATTCGTCGAATATTGCTGACAGCTTTCCATGGTTCCGGTATTTGATGGTATACAGACGGTTCCGCATATTGACCATAGCGGCAGTACCAGCTTTTTGGTACGTTTTGACCAATGTATCCATCGCCTCCTTGGCGTACTCCAAACCAATAAGTTTGTTCAAGACGTCGTTGTTAACCATCATCACTATTTGATCCAAAGCCTCCACGTCATCTTCAATTCGCTTTTTCAATTTAGCCTTACGCACCTCTGCTGCAGCTGCGTCTTCACCGGGAACATCGGTAGCATAATCCTCTTCGAGCGGCGTACGCAACAGCGTATGTGTGAGGTCCATCCTAGCCAGATGATGTTCTACGCGCCACTTCCATGCAGCAAAGTTTGTTTCGTCTCCTTCGAAGGTGTTGTTTCGCTGCTGTGGGAAAAAGGCTTGAAACGGCAGGGCTCGCTCAAGAGTTCCCCTCTCGAAGCCACCCGATCTTCTCGAAGTGCTGGCGCTAGTCTCTCCTTCTGACGTCATGGCTCTCCAACAAACAGCAGCCAACAGCTTATAAACGGAAAATGACTATTTCCTGTAGGCTAACCACCTACCAAATATCGAATAACTTTCGATAATTAGCTCACTTGATAGGAATCGAATAACCTCCGATTACAATACTGGGCCCATAACCTTGATAAAGAAAAATAAACCTCTTTCTTTTGGTTATGATTTTAAGGGATAATTTTATTCGGACTAATTTGGTCAGGTGGTATAATTCGTACATTGTCTGTTATCGATACATGTATATTAAGTATTTGTTATTGCTTTTTGCATTGAAACTTTTCGTTTCGTCACTGAAACCATTGACACTTGTCTTCAGCGACTGCTTCCGCGATAGAGCATTTGCACATTTCATTCACTCATACATCTATATTGCTGTCAAAATGTGCATTTGACAACTAAATTTTCAGCCAAAAGCTCTATTTTTTGACACCGGTGCACTCACACAACCAATCGACATCAGTTGTCAAAAAATCAGGAGTACCAACTTGATCACTATCTCCTTGTCGCCGAGTCTGGCGCTGAGTGCTCGGCGCGGAAACCCAAATGTGGGAATAAAATTTTGGGGCTTATGCGCAATATAAATATTCCCATAGGAACTGTAACAGGTCCAACGTGTTTACGTTTTCCTTTTGCGCATCTTCCCGCTGTAGACCGTTCGTTCTGGTGCGATGTATTGTCATATGAGATTCCCTCTCATACACAACCGATGCTGATACCGCTCTGCTGTGGATATCGATGCGATGCTTGGTATAGTTGAATGGCGAATTGTTCACTGCAACTTTCCGTATACAGTGACGGTCGCAGGTTTATTAACACGCCATTGCAATCCGTCTCACGAAAACGTGAATCCGCTATAATGCCAGGACCACCAAGCTCCGAGTGCGGTGTGCATAACCCCACTCATCGAAGTAAACCCTCCGTCCGGCCTTACCACGAACTTCCGGCCGATGTTTCCCGAGTACCACGATCGGTACCACGAGGACCAGCCTACCAACTACCATCGAAAGCTTTCGCACCGATCATCGAGACCCCAGATCCGGATCCGGCAACAAATAGCTAACAGCAAGTATACCCTATGTGACGTCTTTAATAAACATTGTAATTAGTATGTAGAAAACCATGGTAGTTGATTATTAGGAAGTGCAGCCCTTGAATCGTGAGTCTTTCACAAACTTTGTTTTGTATGCGTCCCCGGGTTCACCAAGGAACCATCATGCCTCGCCTTTCGAGTGATCCAGTGGTAGCAAGACAATTATCTTCCCTCCTGTGTTCTGATTCCGCTTTGTTGTTCAATCGCTCGCAACATCCGTGGGAGGTTAACTTTATTGAACTCCTGCTTCGAGATAAAGACTGCTGTTTAGAGTGTGTATGAGGTGGAACAGTCGATGAACGACCCTCAGATACCTGATCCGTGAGCTAGCGAGTTTCAAGAGTTGGGCGAGCTCATGGTTCATTCTTCGCAATGGTAATCAACAAG
>NW_026943434.1:0-10979 GCF_024139115.2 Armigeres subalbatus | reverse complement strand
AGGACTGCCTTTCAGTAATACGGGGATATGCAGTACTTAATCTACTTCATCTAACACGAACCGCTTCACGATGCCTCCCTTCGATTTTCTGCTTGATTTCTGAACCCTTAAACACCATACTTCGGAGCACCCTATCAAACGGCCGTGACGCTACGCTCTGCGGCTGCACGCTCGCCGCATACTGACGACAGTTGATAGTTGGCGCTTGCGCCATTATCGGCGAAGCACTCTAACCCCAACAAACATTCACTAGTTTAACTAACATCAGTGTGATTATTCAGTTCAGCACTGTGTTGAATTATGTCTGTACTATTTCTTACCGCATCTTCTCAGTGGCGTAGTCACGGGGGTGGTTTTGGGCATAAAACCCCCCCCAAAGACAAATTTTTCAGAAGAAATTTGTTTTTTCGAAAAAAAAAATGTTCGGAAAACCCCCCCCAGACCAATTTTCTGGCTACGCCACTGCATCTTCTGTTCAGGCTTTGTTCACACAATTTTGGAGTTATAACAGTTATTATTAACAGTTAACAGTTATACAGCTACAAGATCTCATTTTGAAAAACAACTTTATCACTATTTATTTATTCAGCTACATGTAAATTCTTCGAAAATAATAACGCATTGAGAGTAACATGATCATGATCTCCATTAAACGTATTGCAATTGCTATTTTCATATGATCATTTTAAAATTTTCCTAAATCGGGTCTCGAACTGCTGACATTTGATCATCCGCCGGTAACGTTGCCATCCGCGCCATCCTTGATTTGTAAGTTATGGCTTACTCAATGCAAAACATAAATAATCGTATGGCTGAATATGAATCATAATTGAACTCTTAATCAACAAGTCAATCTGTCAAACTACAGTTTGTTAATAACTGTACAAGATTTTTATTTCAACCATTGTTCAGCCAGTCATAACCATTCAACACTGGGAAAAAATATAAGAAAATAATGTCAAAACGATAAAATAAAATTCGTCTCCAATGATGGGGTTTATGAAAATTTAAAGAATTTATGTTCGACCTTTCTCGGATACTCTGAATAACCGGTTGTGATATTATTCTGCCATCAATACCACACATGCAGCGAGTAAATAACTACACATATCGACATTTATTTACATATAAAAAACAACTAGTATGTAGGAAATCTGAAACAGACATGCAATATGGTCGATTTTTTTTATGAAGTTGGTTGTGTTCGTTTCCTTTTCAGGTTTACAACAACTGCATGAATTTTCTTCATTGCACCAGCAATTTTATTCGTTATAATCTCCAACAGCTTTATCCTAGATCAGGAATTAATTATGTATCACGAAACAATTATGCATTGCCCCACGAATATAAAAAGCCTGAGTGTTCTTGACAATGAATCCAACAATGTCTTAAAAATTATTATTTTCCTATCCAAATATCATCAATTCAAGCCATCGCGATTTTCTTTCAAACGGAAAAAGCATAAACTATTATCATGTTTTCTCCCACTGTGCGATAGATCCGGTAAAGGTGAAATCCAATGGTGAAGAAGGATGTCTAATGCTTGCTTATTAATCTACTATTCAATCTCAATTCGACCACCCTTTTAGAGCATCACATCATAGTCGAACAGAGAATTTTGAAAATAATTAGTTCAGCACATTGATGAACTTTCCCAATGTGCTGAAATGTAAGAAAACTAAAACGTTAGTTCGACCTCAAATAAAGGTGGTAAACAAATAAATAGGCCAAGTCGAATGTTAATTGGATCAAATGCTGAGATGAAATCTGTTTAGCGAATTATTCAGCATCCATTTTATTCAGCTATGAAGATTTCAAATAAACAATAATTCGACTTAGATGCTTATTTGTAGCTTGTCGTTGTTTGTTGGGACGCTCATGGTCCGCTTAGCTCAATGCAATGGCGGCATGCCGCTACTCCGTGCGCCAACCTTGTTGTAGTATGTCGGCTATCCTGGTCGTCACTCCTGCGATAGAACTCTACTGTTCTGCGTTCGTAGATTCTTTCGACGATATTATTGGTGGTAGTGTCCATTCCGCATGCCTCCATCATCGCGCTCCTTCGGGGATACGTAAACAGAATGTGTTCAACCGTTTCCGTCACGTCTGGACATCACATACAGGCGGGTGAAGGAGCACCACCTGAGACATCCAAGGCTTGTTAAGGACTGGGTTAAGTCAAAGTTTTGCTACATACACGAACTCTGCTAACTAACTGGGACTAGCCGATGTAGGATATAGCCGATAGATCCACGTAATTGATTAAGAATTCTCTTGCAGCCTGATTAACGCCTCCTACCCTGATTTCCGGTTGTTGACGACTATTATCCCCGGTTTTTTACAAGAAGTAATGCATTACGTACTGACACAGCACACGCGTAGTGTACCGGAGTGTAGGACTCTCACTCACTCAACCCTCTTTGGTCACCAACCCTAATTTCCCCCTGGGACTGCTTTTTTGAGACTTACTTGGATGCTCACTCTAACACTCCACTGCCATGCCTTGAGGCGTCAATAGCGGTAACTGCCTGAGCCAACAGATACTACGCTAAGACACTCCTACCTCAACATGTGTAGTCTTTTTTTTTCTTCCTAAGCAATGGAGGGAGAATCTGCTCAACAGACATCTTGGGTTGTCCAGGAAGTGCGGGGTTAGGGACCACCTCCAACAGCAAACGAGGGAGGCAGGACTACATCCCCGACCCGCTAAACCGTTTCCATTGCCGCCAAGCCCATAGTCCCTTCGGTACAACCAGAAAGTAATGCTTTAAAGAGGGGCCAGTGCACAACGCACCCTCGAGGTTAGTTGCGTGTCCTTGCAGCACCGAACATCGTGACTGACTTTTTAGAAGAACACCATGGTATCGTGCCAGCGCATTGCCGGCTTTCCAGGTGGCCTTACCACGCCCTATGTCCTCGGAAGGTGGGAAGGGTCTGCACAACTGGTATCAAGAATGATGATGCCGCGTGCACCCCAAATTGACCTCTCTGCGACAGGGTCTATTCGCCAACACACAGAGGGACTTGCCGACGCGGTGCCTACGCCTGCCCCAGCCTTGACGAGGATCCCTTTCCGTCCTCGGGCTCGAAACCCGCCCGGTTGCCCGACGCCGCGAAAGCGACGATACCATGTTGTTCTTCGCGCGACCACTTGTTCGATAAAAGGATCGAGTTCAACCACAGAGCATGACCCCGGAATGACCCATCAAGCCGACTCCGATCCCTTGGACCACCTCTTATTTGCGCCTGAACTAGCCATCCTTGAGTCCACGCGCCACCTTCTGTGTAGCTCCGAGACGATTTGGGCGATAGCCGATGAAACGGCGTTCCAGCCAACTTCATCTTTACACATCCTCCGAACTAGGTTGTCCGGGGTAGTGTCCAGACCACATGTGGCAAGCATGTGGTCACGCATTGCGCGAAAACGTGAGCACACGAACAACACGTGTTCCGCCGTTTCCTCTAAACCTGCGCACACCAAACACTCGGGCGAGGCCGAGCAAGCCAGCTGCGTTACCTGCACTGTGATTTTGCAGCACGCTTAAACGCCGGGCACATCGAACCCCCCATGGGGTGCTTGCTGTTCACAGCTTTGCTGGAACAAATCAAACAATTGGGAGGGTTCGTGCAGCATTGTGCCTTATGTCCCTCCAATCTGCAGCGTCGGCAGAGATTGCTTCTGTCAGGGCCTTTGCAGTCCCATTGCTTGTGCCCCGGTTCCAGGCACTTGAAGCAAACTTCGGGTTGCTCGTATATGCCCACAGGGCATACCGACCATCCCACCTTGACGCTCCCTAATTTGACTACCTTGGAGCTGGAGGCATCCACTGCAGATAGCCGAACCAATGCTACCTGCGTGCCTGCCGGACTTTTCCGTAGCCGAACGGCTGCGGTGGGCGTCTCCACTTCACACTGTCGCCGCAGTGCCGTGACGAGTTGTTCGACTTCGGTGATCTCGTCCAGGTCTTTAACCCTTAGATTCACCTCCGTCGTGAGTACCCTCACCTTGACCGTCTCGCCTAGGACTTCCTCCGCCAACTTCTTGTAGGCAGCGCCCTTTTGCGAGACGCTCCGCTTCAGCTCGAGGATCATCTCGCCCATCCGGGTACGTCTTATTCGACGTACGTCGGCGCCGAGTTCACCGAGCTTGACGTCACTCCTCATCGCCTTCAAGACGTCCGAGTACTTAGCCTCGTCCGTCATGGTGACTAGGGCATCGCCCCTGGAGCGATTGGCGCCTACCCTAGACTTCTTGCTACCTTCATTCGCCTGAGCCTTCGGTACGGCCCTTGACGTCTTCGGTTTCCTTTTGTTCTTGACCAGGGTCCATGAGGCGTCATCCCCCTCTATTTACCTGGTCTGGGGCGGTTGAGAGCTCTTAGCCTGCCGTAACCCCATACCACCGTCTTTCCTGGGTGGACAGACCTTTGCAGGTCCTTCCTCCCCGGGTTCAGCATCCCAGCCCCACTACCCTTGTTCGGGGTAGTAACCCTCCGCGTTTTGGAGCGGCCCCAGGGAGCTCATCCCCTTCCATCCCCCCTGTCTCCCCCGTTTTTGTGTCTGCTCCGTTGGAGCAGTCACCCCCGACGTGCCCGCGAATACTTGAGCCTCAGTCTGGATAGACTTTGGCACCACCGTCTTCACTAGCACGCCCTCGGTCGATTCGACCTTGTCCGAATCCGCGAATCCTTGGGCCTCAGTCTGGGTAGACCTCGACTCCACGGATTTCATGGGTTTAGATTTGGCTGTCCCGACCACCCTCTCCAGCTTGGCGTCCAACATCGACTTTCGAAGTTTCAGCAAGCTCCTCTTGAGGTCCTTACTGATATTAAGCTTCGATGACGCAAAGTCGATGATGGCGTCCAACTGTTCCGTCGCCACCTCGAAGACCGAAAGCCCATCGCGTTTGCGGTTCATCGCCTCCACAAGCCATGGGCCGTCAATAACCTCTACCGGCGTTTTTTTAGCCGAGATGAAGGTTAAGTGACCCACGCTGCACACTGAGCTGCCGACTATTGCCTCTGGCCTCCTAGGCGGAGACCTGAACAACCCACCTCTTGCGAAGGGGTTGTCGCCTACACTACTACCACTAATTGAAGAATTGACTTAGTTTTCCATTTTGGTCCCACGAGTTGCTCGGGAAAGGAGGTCCACCACGCCAGAGCCCAGCATGACGCGGTAAGGGACAATTACTGTGGAAGGTGCCCAGGTACCCCACCGGCTCCGTTAAAGGCTTAGCTTATTATTTCACCACCCCTCCTGGCCATGCATCCCCTCGGCACGGGTCGCTTAACGCCTTGGGATTAGGGGTTAGGGACGATGGTCCCGTTGGTCGCACCCACTCACTCTAGCTGATATCAGAAGGACAACAGTGCCCAGGCTGCACTACCAGCTAAGTACGCAACCCTTAGCTGGCAGTCAATTGTCATCGGGAGACCCGTGGAAGCGTGAGATTGGAACTTGTGAGGACCAGAGCTGTGTAGGTCGCTCCTTCCCAGATGTAAACTCACCATTTCGCAGCCCCAACATGTGTAGTCTATGCTATGCCAACTTCAGCCATGCCTCGGGGTGACCTCGGTTACCCGCTACGACTCCCTCTTCTGCTGAAGCAGACCACGCGCTACCCTACCGAAATAGGGACGCTCCCCGTGCACCACTTGTGCCTCACTGTGGGTGTGTGGATTCAATCCACTATCACCCTGCCGCTGAAGCAGCTTCTCCAAATATCACTCGCCTCATGTAAGTCTTATTTGGGTACTCGCTCACCCTAACACTCCAATAATGGCATGCCTCGAGGTGTCAATAGTTGTATGTAGGGACCAATCAACGATACTACGCTCCTGCCTTAGCAAACGCAGTCCACACTCAAACTTCTGCCATGCCTCGAGGTGACAATAGCGGTTATCCGCTACACTCCTACCTCGGCACAAGCAGATCACTCGCTCTACTGCCGAAGCAGCCCACGCGCTACCCTACCGAAGGAGGGACAGTCCCTATGCACCTTGGGGGTTTTGAGATGCCATATTGTCAGCTTTAGAGTTGAACGTGGTTGAATCGAGCCTGGCGATATGACCGGATTTACACCGTTACGCACTACTTCAGAGTATACGTCATATCTCTGCGTAACGGGAATATTATTTCCGTTTTATGATGTATAAACTGTAGCTGGTCGAATAGACTGCAGTCTATTCTATCTCATCGATTTCTGTGCACGATCAATGTTACATTACGTTCTACAGTAATGGACACATGCCATTATGCGAGCGCAAGTGCTGTCATGGCAAATCATGAGCTGGTTACTCATAAATTTAAAATTTTGCGCCCCTTGGAAAAGCCGCCCATCAAACTTTATTGATTTGAAAATTGCGCCCCACGCCTAAATGTGAATAAATTCAATTTAATACTTATTCTAGATCAAACAAAACACGTAATACCGCCAGAGTAACACCAGAAATTAGTTTGATGCGTCATATACATCTGCATAAACAAGAATTCATATGTAAAGCACAGACAAACAGACATAACACTCCTCAAATTCCCATCGTTTACTAATTTACTGGTCAATTCAAATAATTATTAGTTGGCCAATCGATCACTCGTGGCGCGTGCATCGTTTTTGCTCGAGTTCAATTGGCATGTTAGAATGAAAATGAAACTCTAATGAAATAGGATCTTCAAAATATACACTGTGTTGGAACGGAACTCCTATAGTTTTCAAAATACCAATGAAATTTCGCTTTCTAAAATCATTGAATGTAATGCATCGTATTATGATTTTTACAGGTTTATGTGCCGACTTCTTTCAAAAACAATTATGTTGATGAGTAAAACATTGATCGAAATTTCAACTGTATTTTGTATTGAATATTTGATTATTTTTTTCTTGATTACTCCGCCCTCTGTCCAAGTCAAGTTTTTATTGTCTATTTAAATCGCCTCCATTTAATACCAATGCATTTTTATCTAAAAAATTTTATAGAAAACTCTTACTTAATTTAGAGGTCCTACGCGCCTCGAATTGATGACTGCCTCAACAAAGGTTGTTTTTCATACGAAATGCCTAACTTTGACAAGCTAGCCTTTCTATTTACCTCATATCATTAAAACATTTTCTAAAGGAAATACCGCCCACTTAGAATGCTTTTTTGAAGTACCGTGCTGTGCCCTTATTCCGTTCACCTAAGACAATGCGCTATGTCCAAAAGCTCTAAAAAATAGTCGTTTAGTATTTTGAAGCTGCAATTTCACTACATAGTGTCATTTTCTATATACAATTGAAAATAAAATATGTTGGGATGCATTCATAGACTTATGCTCCACTAGTGAAAACAAAATTGACCACTTATGTGGTCCTAATTCCAATCATCTAAAAAGGCATTGTTCCTAATTCCGTTCATTCGTGTTCCTAATTCCAATCACCCGAAAACATTTGATTTCTTGGAGATGCTAAAACCAGGCATCATTTTTCTCACAAATCCATCTTTTCATTTATTATAATATTGCAAATAAAAAGCTTAAAACGTAATTTCCTTCCAAATTTAAAATACAATGAATGATATTTCCTTAGTATAGCCAAGTTGACTGTTTTTTAGTTTGTTTCACTTACCATTTGAGATATATTCAACATGAATGTTGATGCTAGCTGCCCAGTTCCATTAGGTACCACAGAAAAGAAAAGATACGATTCCTTATCGGAGTTTTAGACCTTATCCTCAACGTAATTTTGATTAGAGCCTGGATACTAGGCCTTTAATTCTGACCTGAAACTTCCAAAACAATGTCTCTGTTTGTTTGGAATTGTTCGTACCACTGTTTCGTTCAAATTGAATATTCTCTAAAGTTCCGGTTCTTTAATGTACCGGATGACCCTACTTCTACGAAGTATTCACGGATTTCGGTAAAACATAATCTTATTTGCAGCTCAGCGAGGGTAGTATTTTTTTATAGAAATTCGCCAAGAAATTGCCGGATAAAGCTTGTAAACAAGAACGCCACAATTATGGATTGTGCTGTTTAAAACTGTCCGTATTCTCCGGAAACCCTTTCTTAACATTGTCCAGCATTCACTTTATAAATCCTCATAAAATCTTAACTGAAAAAAAAATTATTTTCCCGGCACGAGTTGAAAAAGGTCCCATAATTTTTTCGAGTGGAGTCGTTAACGGAATTCCTTTCGGTCTGCCTGCTTGCGGGATAGAATTTCAAATGTTCACCATTCATATGGCTTCATGTACAATGTACCTTTTCTTACTCATAGATTATATTCTCAAACACGGAATTTTCGGAATCCATCCTCCAAACCCAGTGAACGGAATAAGGAACGAGTAGATTTAGATGTACCCTTATTCCGGTCAAGATATTTTTCACTTTTCAGCATTTTCTATCGGGAAAATACAGGCAACAATTTGGTAATACGCTATAATGTTACCTGTTTTGTCTTGTTAAGGTTCCCCCAAACACACGCGATGCGACAGTCACGACGCGATTCTATCGCTTGGCGACAGCGATTCTGTCGCCGTTGGTATAGAAGCGTAAATAGAACATTGCCTGCAGCGACCCAACGATAGAATCGCGGCGACTAGTTGTTGCCGTCGCGGCGATGAAATCACTTAGGTCTGGGGGAGCCTTTATGCTGCAGTGTTTGAAATCCAGGGAAAATTTTTACTTAAAAATGATTAAATTTTTTTCAGACGTTCTTAGCAAGTGGGTTAATGAAAACAGTCAAAATGGCGCTCGTAGTGACGACCAACAAATTTTGTTTAAATTTTCACTATTCATCGCTAAAAATGACGCTGGTTTTCATTTCATTTCATGCATACATAACCATAGAAAAGTACAAGGATATTTTTCTGTTGTTTTTAGACAAAAACTCTTTATTATTTATCATTTTGTCTTGCGTGAACGGAATTAGGCGCTGATTGGAATAAAGGCACAGCACGGTAGCTTCAAACCAGTACCCAGTAAACTTCTGAAGATATTTTCACTAATTTGCAATGCTTTTAGGGAAATTTTGCACTCTGATCATTTGCTGTAAAGAAAGGCTATCATTCCACTCCGACAACGAACTTTTCATAAAAGGCTCTTAGACCCATAGTATTATATACCAATCGACTCAGCTCAACAAACTGAACAAATGTCTTTACGTCCGCGTCCGTTGAAATTCGCCTGCACCCGACATTTTTTTCTTTTTTTTTAAGTTTCGTCTCCACAAATTTAGGTACCTATCTTCATTGAACAAACATTCCATAAAAATACTTGTTTTCACACTCCTAAGCTTTACTCCATTAACAGTTTTACGCCCATGTGTTTTGGACGTTTAAAATGCTTCTGGGTAACTTCAATCGTCTAGTGGCATGTGCTGTGAAATGTCGGTTTGATTCCTACCCTAGTAAAAAGATTTTTTTTTCGGCATCGGAAAATTTATCACTAATCAACAAAAGTGTTGCATGAGAGTGCTGTCCGTTGTCTAAGCCAAGACAAATTTGTTATCGTGATGTGTCACGGTAAAATGAAAACTAATAATGTGTACCGGCTTAAATTTCAATTTTAAATGTTCATCAATCGACCAAAACAAACTATTTACTATGAATGCCTTAGATCAATTAAATTGTACTCCAATTGCTACTAAGGCTGCCCTCACATGACTCACAAGACCGCCAAACTCACAATGAAGGTCTCAGAGTAACCATAATGTACTCAAATCGAATCTGTGTCTAGGATCATGGGTTTCAGACGTTCGCTGAGCTCATTATGGATGCCTCGAATCAAACATATTGTACTAAAATTGATTCTATGTCCGCACTACAAAACTCAACTTACTATGAAGGCCTCAGAGTAAATCAAATCTATGACCGCCCACTCAAGGGACTCAGATGATCACTCATTTCACAAGTAATCAAATTGTACTCAAATTGAATCTGTGTCCACCTTCAAGGGACTCAGATGATCGCTCGATTCACTATGAAAGCCTCAGAGTAACCGAATTGTACTCAAATCAAATTCATGTCCACCCACATGGGACATAGACGATCACTCATTTAACTATGAGCACCTTCTTCTTCTTCTTATTGGCATTACATCCCCACACTGGGACAGAGCCGCCTCGCAGCTTAGTGTTCATTAAGCACTTCCACAGTTATTAACTGCGAGGTTTCTAAGCCAGGTTACCATTTTTGCATTCGTATATCATGAGGCTAACACGATGATACTTTTATGCCCAGGGAAGTCGATACAATTTCCAATCCGAAAATTGCCTAGACCGGCACCGGGAATCGAACCCAGCCACCCTCAGCATGGTCTTGCTTTGTAGCCGCGCGTCTTACCGCACGGCTAAGGAGAGCCCCATGAGCAACTATGAGCACCTAGTAACCTAGCAACCGAGTAACCAAACTGTTATCAAATCTAATCAGAATCATGCCCTCATGGGGCTCTAGCGAGGGCTCAAGACATTATGAACGTCTCAAGGCAACAGTTTTGAACTCAAACTCATGATGTATCCGCCCTCATGGGGCTCTGGCAAGCGCTCAATTCTCTATAAACGTCTCAGAGTAACAATCTTGTTCTCAAATTCATGTTGTTTTCCCCCCTTATGGGACTCTGGCGAGCGCTCAATTCACTATGAACGTCTCAGTGCAACAGATTTAGACTCAAACTTATGCTGTGTTCGCCCTCATGGGACTCTGATAAGCGCTCAAGTCACTATGAACGAATCAGAGTAATAATGCTGTGTCCGCCCTTATGGGACTCTGGGGGCACTCAATTAAATAACAAATTTTCAAAACGACTTATCTGGTTTTGTAACAAAGATTCAAACGTCGATTTGACGAATCGAATGGCACTCCCACGCAAACCAACACCATAACAGGTAGCCGAAGCCTTCACTTACGTGTAGATGGTAATGCTTAGCGTGGTAGTGCCATCAGATTTATCAAATCGACGTTTAAATCTTTATTTACAAAAGCAGATAAGTCGTTATGGAA
>NW_026943433.1:0-17130 GCF_024139115.2 Armigeres subalbatus | reverse complement strand
GTGGTCGGACGAATTATTGTGTTCTGCATTGCGCGGCCGGTAATAAAATAAAATTAATCAGTTCAGTGCGTGATCTCTCTTGTTTCGGACAGCAGAACGATCGCGTGGTCGGACGAATTATTGTGTTCTGCATTGCACGGCCGGTAATAAAATTTATCAGTTCAGTGCGTGATCTCTCTTGTTTCGGTCAGCAGAACGATCGCGTGGTCGGACGAATTATTGTGTTCTGCATTGCGCGGCCGGTAATAAAATAAAATTAATCAGTTCAGTGCGTGATCTCTCTTGTTTCGGTCAGCAGAACGATCGCGTGGTCGGACGAATTATTGTGTTCTGCATTGCACGGCCGGTAATAAAATTTATCAGTTCAGTGCGTGATCTCTCTTGTTTCGGACAGCAGAACGATCGCGTGGTCGGACGAATTATTGTGTTCTGCATTGCGCGGCCGGTAATAAAATTAATCAGTTCAGTGCGTGATCTCTCTTGTTTCGGACACCAGAACGATCGCGTGGTCGGACGAAATATTGTGTTCTGCATTGCGCGGCCGGTAATAAAATAAAATTAATCAGTTCAGTGCGTGATCTCTCTTGTTTCGGACAGCAGAACGATCGCGTGGTCGGACGAATTATTGTGTTCTGCATTGCACGGCCGGTAATAAAATTTATCAGTTCAGTGCGTGATATCTCATGTTTCGGTCAGTAGAACGATCGCGTGGTCGGACGAATTATTGTGTTCTGCATTGCGCGGCCGGTAATAAAATTAATCAGTTCAGTGCGTGATCTCTCTTGTTTCGGTCAGCAGAACGATCGCGTGGTCGGACGAATTATTGTGTTCTGCATTGCACGGCCGGTAATAAAATTTATCAGTTCAGTGCGTGATCTCTCATGTTTCGGTCAGCAGAACGATCGCGTGGTCGGACGAATTATTGTGTTCTGCATTGCACGGCCGGTAATAAAATTTATCAGTTCAGTGCGTGATCTCTCATGTTTCGGTCAGTAGAACGATCGCGTGGTCGGACGAATTATTGTGTTCTGCATTGCGCGGCCGGTAATAAAATTAATCAGTTCAGTGCGTGATCTCTCATGTTTCGGTCAGCAGAACGATCTCGTGGTCGGACGAATTATTGTGTTCTGCATTGCGCGGCCAGTAATAAAATAAAATTAATCAGTTCAGTGCGTGATCTCTCTTGTTTCGAAGAGGGCTTGGTAGTCATAAGGCTACTGCTTCTGCATCATATGCAGGAGGTCGTGGGTGCTATCCTACACAGAAAGAAAAATCGTTAGTAAAATTAAAAAAACCGTTGGTAAAAATAAAAAGTTGCGTTGGTTCTTTTTCGTAGAGAGTTGTATATGTTCAGAACAAAAGTACGCCAGCTTTTGGAACAACCATGCTTCAAAAGTGGCATTGCGCTCTGAAATTAAAAGTTTTTGTACTGTCAAATCAAAAATGATACACTGTAAAAAATAAAAGTGAAATATTTTTGTTTCAAATGACGATGTCCTTATTATTATTGGGTTTTTATTAAAATTGAAATAATCAAGTCAAGAAAATATTAGGATATATTTTGAATTATTTTAATTGACGGATTGTAAATAAACAAATTACATAGCAATTGACTTATACAAAATCTCGACTCTAAATTTCCCGGATCTTTCCATTGCCGGCCTTTCCTTGTCTCCTTCCGATTGATGCTATGACTGTAAATCTCCCGATCTCGATGCATAATTTATGCCGAATCGCTGGTAGACATGAGACTTATGGGGACCATCTCACTGAAACAGATCATATGAATAAACATTAGTATTTATTTATTTATACAGAAATATTCACTGGTGATAATGTGAAAAATGAAAACATGGCGCGATTATTGCAGTTAACAAATAAGTACCTACTATTGAAAAAACTTGTAGGATCCGGAGTATGACCAGTGATATGAGGCTTAAAGCAAAGGTCCATTCAGGAACCATTGGTCAATATATCTGCTGGGCAAGAAGAGAACTCAACTTCCTGCTGGTATCGCAGCCGGGGTTAAATGATTCCTTCCGCGATGAGCCATGAGAGGAACTGGAGAAAAGAGAAAACATATTATTAGTTACCGGTCGAGAAAACACTTTTGGAAGCCTTCGATTAAAAACTTACTCTATTTTGGAAGCAGCCCACGCCAATTTATGATTCGCTATAAACACTTTTTAGTTTTGCGTGAAAACCTGGTGAAAACGGTAGATCTGCGTGATAACGGTTGATCATCGCTCAAACGACACCTCCACAAAACCTAGATAAAGTAAATAATATTTATGAGCAATAAAATCAGAATTCTTTGTAATTGTTGCTCCCAGTTTTAAGACCTACCTTTTGTTAAATGACTGGAAAACTCTAGCAATTTAAGAAAACATGAAAAACGCGGTTTTCAATCAAAACTTTTATTGATGTTTTGATTTGTGATGGATGCTTGACTGAAGCACACAATCACAAAAAGTTTTGTTTTTGATAGGTTGTGTTGACATTTTTAACATTTTAACACTGAAAAAAAATACTTTCAAATTCACACTATGCACTGGAGAAAAAAACTTTTAAAATCATAAATTCACTTTGACAGTAAAAAATAAACTTTTAATTTTAAGAAAATAAAACAACTTTTAAATGTAAAGTTTAAAATATTTATTAAAACAATTTTCGTTTTTTGTGTGTAGGTCCGTTCCATTCTCCTACTTTGTATCTTTCTCTTTATTTCTCATGTTCTAGCAATCGCTAGAACCGGAAATGGACTTCCATACCGTTTCCATTACTATTCCTATACCTTCAACTTGAGTATTCTAACAGTAATCTGCTAGAATTGGAAATGAACTATAGAGCTCGTTTCCTACATCCAATTAGAAATTCCATCAGTTATCTTCTCCTATCTATCACAATGGCAGCTCGTTAACCAAGACGGACCTCTGCCTCTCCAACCTAACCCAAAAATTCCAACAAATTCCGCATGAACTCGTGGCAAGTGCAGAGGTATATTCGGCTTGCAGTGGGCGAGTGATTGCATCATCATTTCCTCCCCCTTCCCTACATTGACTGCCATTCTGACGTGGCAGGCGCCAGTATGACCTAACAAATGAGATCACCAGTACTTGCACATTGAAGATGTGTGCTAGTCCCAAGCAAACATCTGTTGGTTCCCTGTGCAAGAACAGCTGATCTGGTCATAATGGAGTAGCAACTACGAGCAGTCAATCAAGCTCAAGCTCAAGCTCAATTATTGAAATGTCACTTTTAAGTTTAATTTCAGTTTAATTATCCAAATGAGACAGACCCTTAAAGGTTATACACTAAGGTTTTTTTACGTAGCTCCATGTCCAACGAAAAAAAAAACGACGTAAAAAACCGCGCTATTTGAAAAAAAGGGACGTAAAAGAAAATTTTAAATTGGTGGTATTAATGGACGAGGCTTCTACCTATTTGCTCGCTAGCAATGGCGATGTGGCAGACAACGGTGACGGTATATGGTAATGAACCTAGGAGCACGCTCGCAGGATATGCGACTTCCGGCTCTGAATCCCCAGGAAACCCAGCAGGAGATCGGCCGGCTGAAAAACAACAGCTGACCAACTACCAGGAGGGCTGTTTAAAGGTATAGCCTCACACCTCGGGATTTGGTCCGCGGAATTTTTCCCCACGTATTTTTACATATGCGATGTTTTCGGGATTGTGGGACGGAAAATCAAAATCCCGGCCCCATTTAAAGGTAGCCTCAGACCTCGGGAATTTGGTCCGCGGAATTTTTCCCCATGCATTTTTGCATATGCGATGTTTTCGGGATTTGGGCACGGAAAATCAAAATCCCGGCCCCATTTAAAATGCACGGGGACCAAAATCCGGTGGAAAATTTTCCCGAGGTGTAAAGTAGCCTTAAAATGCAGAGGGTTACGGCAAGGTGATGGTCTTTCGTGTCTGCTATTGTATTGTATTTCGTGTCGTCAGGTATTGCAGAAATGCCGCGAATACAACGTGCCTACACATCACTATTTATCGACTTCAAAGCCACGCATATGATACAATCGATCGAGCTATGGCAACTAAAGGCTGCCTCACACCTCGGGAAAATTTTCCAGCGGATTTTGAGCCCCGTGTATTTTAAATGGGGCCGGGATTTTGATTTTCCGTGTCCAAATTCCGAAAACATCGCATATGCAAAAATGCATGGGGAAAAAATCCGCGAACCAAATTCCCGAGGTGTGAGGCTACCTTAATGCACGAAAACTGATTTTTGGATAAACTGATACGGTTGATCAAGCGACGATGGATCGGGTGATGGGCGTAGGTCGAGTTTCAGGGGCATTCTCGAGCCCTTCGAAACGCTCAGAGCTGTAGCTGTTGCGGAACCACTGACCACAACGTAGTGTGTTTGGTACCGCCCGTAGATGTCGGGACAGATCATATGACAAACAGCATGACGTAACAGTGACATGTGTCAGAGGAAGGTGATTAGCGAAAAATGTGAAGCATATCAGTACAGTGATCGTTCGCTAATTGTGGCACGAATGCCGTTCGCTAATTGGGGTGGTTTGACAAGCGTCAATATTGTTCACTTTTTGCATTGAACAATAGAAAATTTTACGCGCCAGAAAATATCGCCCCAATTAGCGAAACCCCAACTAAAAAGCGCCGCAACTATAAAAAAAAAAAACAATTAAGGTAGCCTCACACATCGGGAATTTCGTCCGCGGAATTTTTCCCCATGTGTTTTTACATATGCGATGTTTTTGGGATTTGGGCACGGAAAATCAAAATCCCGGCCCCATTTAAAATGCACGGGACCAAAATCCGACGGAAAATTTTCCCGAGGTGTAAGGTAGCCTTTAGCCTCACACCTCGGGAATTTAGTACGCGGATTTTTTCCCCATGCATTTTACATATGCG
This sequence comes from Armigeres subalbatus, assembly GCF_024139115.2. NCBI lineage: Eukaryota > Metazoa > Arthropoda > Insecta > Diptera > Culicidae > Armigeres > Armigeres subalbatus. Next base: position 12,225 of record NW_026943433.1, on the reverse strand, counting down.
ATGTTTTCGGGATTTGGGCACGGAAAATCAAAATCCTGGTCCTATTTAAAGGTAGCCTCACACCTCGGGAATTTAGTCCGCGAAGGGCAGGGTTCGACACCAGTGGTACAATCTTCACGAAGACTGTCCTGTTATTTGGTTTCGCCGACGACATAGACATTATGGCACGTAACTTTCAGAGGATGAAGGAAGCCTACATCAGACTGAAAAGCGAAGCAAAACGGATTGGACTAGTCATAAACACGTCGAAAACCGAAAAACAGGGGTTAGACAAAAAGGTTGAGATAGGTAAAATTATGTCGAAATTCAAATCAGTATACACACTTAAAATTCTAAGTTTACCAATTGCCGAGAATCCAACAGCCGAGATATTGGTAATAATTTCGACGAATTTCGGTAAAATTTTTACCGAGATTTCGGTAAACTTTACCGAGTAATCGGTAATCGTTACCGAGATCTCGGCAAAAAATCAACTTTGCCGAGTTTCGGCAAAATATTGACGAAATTTCGGTAAAGAAATTACCGAATTTCAGTAAAAAATATTACTAAGATCTCGGCTGTTGGAATCTCGGCAAAAATTTTGCCGAGGTCTACAAAATAATTTAAGTGTGTAGGACCATCAGAAGCGGACGCTCTTCTAACATACTGTTTCCCTAAAAACATGAGATTGGTCCTTGGCCACCGGAGATGTTCTTGGTTTTCCCGAGGGTTTTCCGAGGGTATGTTCAAGATGCATTTTTTCCACTGCTTGTCATTTGATGCGACGTTTACTTCCATCATATTTTAAGCTTTCTCCAAAAACTAGAGCTAATATGCCGACCAATGGTGGCTGTAGATCGAGAATCTATTAAAACTACGCAGAGATATGGCCATTTCCGTAAAAACGGTTCTTGGAACATGATGAAATGCTAACAGATCGGAATAATGCAAATATGAGTATCTCACTTAATGAGTATCTCACTTTGCGAGACGATGATTATAGACACGTTTCCAGAATGATAATGTCCACTGCCACCCTTATAGCAGGTTTCAAGGGCCTTCCAGGAGGGGCCGGTCTTGGCACCATCTGGAATCATGCATATATGGGTGTCAAAATTCATGTGTTCCCAAGACTATGAATATATACACTTGAATCATTTCACAGATTTCGGTGAATTTTGTTTTAATTGGATTGTTTAGGGGTACATATGTTTTAACATATTCTGAATCTGCATAAAAAACTGAGCCTAACCCCAATTTTTCAGAATTTTTGGAGCACCGGAACCATTTTTAATTTGGATTTCAAATTTATATGAGACTAAAAATTTGTTCTTATGCTACTTGGCCAACTGTCATTCTACACTCACAAAAAACTCCGCATTATATTCATGAGTTTACACATGGATTTTTGCAATGGGGGTTGCCAAATGCATTCCATATTTTTGATACATATATTTCATGCGCCCGCATGAATTACATGAGCGTTCATACATACTATCTATGTGGGTCATCGTATCCATGTGTGAATATGTATGCAATTTGGGATGTGCCGACACATGATATGCATATTTCAAAATACATGGATTTTTGCCATAAAGTATGTGTCGATTTTCCTGAGTGTATGAATGTTAGTGTCATTCTATCGATTGAAATGGCTTATTGTTTGCTGTACAAAAATGTAGATAAAAGGTTTACAAACAAAATAAAAATATGTTGGAGATCAGGAAAGCATGCTCTTTATTTTAAACTATAAAAAACCTCATATTTTTCTTTGCTGAACAACCCAATTCACCGAAATCTCAACAGCAGATTTGTTTGGTAATTATTTCACCAAATTTTCTCTGATTTTTTCTTTGTTCAACTGTCAAAAACACCAAAAATCTGTAAATAATTATTCACCGAACAGTTTTGCTGTTGAGATTTCGGTGAAATTTCACAGAAATCTGCGATTAATTTTAAGTGTATTCTTCTTCTTCCTTGGCATTACATCCCCCACTGGGACATTGCCGCCTCGTAGCTTAGTGTTCATTTGGTACTTCCACAGTTATTAACTGCGAGGTTTCTAAGCCAAGTTACCATTTCTGCATTCGTATATCATGAGGCTAACACGATGATACTTTTAAGCCCAGGGAAGTCGAGACAATTTCCAATCCGAAAATTGCCTAAACCGGCACCGGGAATCGAACCCAGCTGTAATAATTGGTTAAATTCAGAGGATTCGGATATCTTCCTTAATGAACGCCAAAGAGCAACTCTTTACCAACACCATATATTGAACTGTCTTCTACAGTTTTTTTTGTTTCAACTCATAACTAGAACGTACCAGAAAGCCATGGGTTTCCAACGATTCTAATAGGATACTACATCCCCCCTTTACTTATGCTTTAACAAATCATTATTTTCTAATCAAGTTACACAGTGTTTAAGATAATGTGGATCCTTCATTTCACGACGAGTACGACGAACTACTAGCGATTCTTCATCCCCTGTATGTTTTGTATCAGTCGAAGGTTCCTTACCGTTAATTTCTGCTTGGTTGGTTACTTCACTTGTCTCCGAACTCTCATCTTGACTGGTATCTGTTTGTTTAATGTATTTCTTCAGATGGGCAACATTTCGATAATACACCTTTCCTGATTCTTTTGACCGAATTCCTGCTTCTGATCCGTTCCTGTTCACAATATCAAATAGCTCCGATCCATAATTGATAGCCAATTTACCAATTTAATTTCCTTTCAATCAAAGTTAATTGCCTATTTCCGGGGATTAAACCACCCGACTTGGACGTTAATTTACGATGTTATGGAAACTCATATGTGAATATGTACGTTATGTGGAAGATATTCATTTGAAAAATGTATTGGAGTTAACCACTTTCCCTTCGATGGGCCTCGAACCCATGACCCTACAGTACGCTAGACTGGTACTTTAACCAACTAAGCTACGATGGACCTCCGTCGGACTTCGCAACCTAGAGGCTACTGAACGAGTTCGAGATTCCCAAATTGGACGCATAGTCAAATCACTCGCAATCCATTTCTCAAGCCAATACTTCCACATGTGTATTGTACACGTCCACATTAGAGGAGCGTGAGTATTTAAAATGTCTGGCGGCTATACACATTCTTCATCAGCAACTGTACTGATCAAGTGAGGTTGTGTAAGCATTTGCCAGTCGGTCGTCAAGCTCAGTCCCGACCGCATTGCGTAGGCAAGAGCACGCAACTCAGGTTCAGTTCAATCAAAGTTAATTGCCCATTTCCGGGGATTAAACCACCCGACTTGGACGTTAATTTACGATGTTATGGAAACTCATATGTGAATATGTACGTTATGTGGAAGATATTGATTTGAAAAATGTATTGGAGGTAACCACTTTCCCTTCGATGGGACTCGAACCCATGACCCTACAGTACGCTAGACTGGTGCTTTAACTTTAACTTAATGCTCAGTACCGTTGCTGATGAAGAATGTGTATAGCCGCCAGACATTTTAAATACTCACGCTCCTCTAATGTGGACGTGTACAATACACATGTGGAAGTATTGGCTTGGCGTCCAATTTGGGAATTTCGAACTCGTTCAGTAGCCTCTAGGTTGCGAAGTCCGACGGAGGTCCTTCGTAGCTTAGTTGGTTAAAGCACCAGTCTAGCGTACTGTAGGGTCATGGGTTCGAGTCCCATCGAAGGGAAAGTGGTTACCTCCAATACATTTTTCAAATCAATATCTTCCACATAACGTACATATTCACATATTATTTTCCTTGTTGACACGTTTAGCTACCACGACATCTTCTTCTTGCAGTTCATTTTTCGAGGCATGTCTTCGAGCGTCGGATGTTTCTGCTGTTAACAATTTCTTCTCCCAATCACGATCCCTTATTCCTTCTGATAGAACGTTTGTCCCTCAAAACCCGTCCGAACATCAAAGCCGACGGTGCAATTCCAGTCAAAGTATGTGGAGTCGAGTTATACATTAATAAAAAGCTCCTTAAGTCCCACTTCCAGTGTGGGACTCCCGTATTCCTCACAAAAAGCCTTGAACTGTTCGCTGATGAACTGTGGTCCGTTATCTGATCATAATGTTTCTGGAACTCCAAACCGACTGAAGGTTTCAAAAAGTGCATTGATAGTTGTAGTGGTAGCAATGAGGTTATTTAAAAAATATTAAGAAATTAAAGTTAAGCAAAATTCAATATTATTTTAATGTTATACATCTTTGCATATCACAAATTCTTGAACATGCGATGTAACCAAGTTATGAAAGCTCAGTGCGTATTGCTGACAATTCGCCAAAATGTAGGCAATTATATTGTAACTAATGAGCTTGAAGGCATTAATGGTAAGACATGGCAACAAGGTATGAATGGCACGAATGGAGTGTTAACTCATCACTAGTGGACCATGTCTCATATGTCCATAGATATGAGTAAAACAGGCAAAAATGTTTTGAATTTTTGACCGATGTGTTGGAACGCATCGAAGGTGGGACGTACACCTGCACGGAGATTTGAGATTACACATTTTATGTTTCAAAATCACCCACCTTGAATAGATATATGGAGCTGTCAAAAAGGTGGGTGATTTCAAATTTATGGAAATGTGCTAAAAGCACCCACCTTGAAGATGTTATATGTGGTCATTAAAGTGGGTCTTCTTCACTCTATTTTGGCTGAAAATAAACTTAACAATTTTGACAAAGCCAAAAGATTCTCACTTCATGGCAAGCGTAATTTTTCGTGAAAATATCGTCTTTTTATGTAAAATAATTAAAAATTGTTTATATATACTATCAATAGCCTACAGGTAAGCCTTATCTAAATATAAATTGTCCCGTTTCTATATGAGATTTCTTTCTTTTTGTTTTAAGATCTGAGGGATGATCATTCGTCATGGAGAAAAAGAAGAAGCGTATTGGCCCAAGCCATGCTGCCCCGCAAATAGCGTATGGTTCCTCCCGAATGTGTACAGATTGTCGTCCTCCGCCGCCGAAAGGATTTGAAGTTTTCCCCCTCCAAGGAACAAATCAATCCAACAAAAAGTGAACAAAAATATATGTACATCGGGAACAAGATGAGAAAATCACATCGTTTCATTATACATTTTATTATTCATTTGAAATGAACAATGTAAAATTATAGCAATTAAATAAACAACAATTGACTAGCATATCGTGTGATTTTCAGTTTTAAATAATAGATTGAATTATCTCCAAATTTCGCAATATATTATTTTTCATGTAGATGGGTATTTTTCACCCACCTGGCAAAAATCTTGATTTGAGAAGGTGGGTTAAAAATGCCCATCCATTTTGACGTACAAGGGTCGTACTCACTTATGGGTACAGACGTTTTACCCACCTTGTGGGTTAGTCCACTTATCTCGAGGGTGGGTGAAAAATTACCCATTTCTGAGTTTTCCCATTTCTCCGTGTGGGCGGAGACTACCATAGCGTATAGTGCCCATTCCTGGACCAGGACCTACAGGAGTAGGTCCAAGCGGCGGAGGACCTACAGGAGTAGGTCCGTGTTCCCGGTGGCATTGGTAGGCAGCGGGTAAGCGGGTGGCACCGCCCCTGCTGGTCGAAATGTCGCCGGAGGTAGCAGTTCCCGATGACGATTAAGTCAGAGAGCGGGTAGAACTGCTCTCTACTTAAATTGTCGTTCGGAGGTAGCAGCATTAGCTCCGATGAGGAGCTTTGGTTGGTCTGGTCGCGACAATGGCGCAAAAGGTAGGATTGGTAGGCTCTCCGGTGGAATAGACGGAGAGCTGAGGAAAGATAAGACTCCGGTTGAGGAAGACGGAGATCTGAATAAAGATAGAGATGGCTCTCCGGTGGAGATAGACGGAGAGCCGAAGAAAAGATAAGACTCCGGTTGAGGAAGACGGAGGTCTGAATAAAGATAAAGATGGCTCTCCGGAGGAGATGGACGGAGAGTCGGAAAAAAGAAGACTCCGGTGGTGGGAGACGGAAGTCTAAGAATAAAGAAGGACCGAATGAATTGTTTAAATTTGGATTGGTCAAAAGATCTGGGATGAGCTTCGAAACTGATTTAGACTGGAATGGGAGTAAATTAGATTTGTATTTATATGGATTGGATTCAGATAAAATTAAAACAGATTTGAAAGGATTTGGTTGTGATTGAATTAGGATTTACAACATGGTTAGCCTAACAAGTGATCGTTTCCAAATTATCCATAGGGATTCTATGAGCCTGGCAAGCTCGTGAATTCCGGATTCTCATGTTTAGTGTGGAAATGTTTTCAATGATTAGGCTTGTCCATGAACTGTAATTGCAGTGAAATCGGATTGGATTTTCATTAGATTAGATTTGGATTCGAGTTGAATGGATTTGAACTGGATTTGAAATAGATCTCGATTGGATTTGGATTGGATTTGGATTGGATTTGGATTGGATTTGGATTGGATTTGGATTGGATTTGGATTGGATTTGGATTGGATTTGGATTGGATTTGGAATTGGAGTTAAATTTAATTTGAATTTGATTTGGATTTGCATTGCGTGTGGATTGGATTTGGATTGAACTCCAATTGGATATGGATTGGATTTGGAGTGGAGTTGGACCAATTTTTGATTTGGATTGGAATTGTATTAAATTTGCAATGAAATTGGATTGGATTTAGATCAAATTTGGATTGAATTGGGATAGCATCTGGATAGGATTAAATTTGAAATATACTCAAATATGATTTTTATTTGGATTGGATTTAGTTTGTATTTGCACTGAAACTGTACTGGATTTGGATTTAATTTGGATTGGATTTGGATTCGAGTTGGACTTGGTTTGTATTCGATTCGGACGATTTGGAGTAAATTAGATTTGTACTTATATGGATTGGATTCAGATAAAATTAAAACAGATTTGAAAGGATTTGGTTGTGATTGAATTAGGATTTACAACATGGTTAGCCTAACAAGTGATCGTTTCCAAATTATCCATAGGGATTCTATGAGCCTGGCAAGCTCGTGAATTCGGATTCTCATGTTTAGTGTGGAAATGTTTTCAATAATTAGGCTTGTCCATGAATTAATCTGAGTATCTGGATATGAATCGTAACTGATTCGTACTTAGTCGAAAGTTCGGATTGAGCTGATTGCATTCAAATATAAAATTGATTTCGGATTGAACGTGGAATAGATTTGTATTGAACTTAAAATTGAATTTAAACTGAATTCGGATATGGTTTGAACTGAATTAAGGATTGATTTTGGAATTGTTTGATCGCGATCTTTTGTATTTTAATGTATTTAGTATTGATTTACGATTGAGATGGATATGAATGGATGGTAACTTAGCCTTAAGCCTCAGTTTTGATTGAATTTAGAAATTGCCCGAGCAGCACACATGTGACATAGAGGTTTCTGCAACCTATATACAACTGAATTTAGCTACATTTGAGTTGCAGCAACAAAATCGGTTCAACTTGTGCTACTAGGGTGATTAAGATTGCATGTGGACTGGATTGGTATTGTAATTAGATTGGATTAAGATTGAATTAAGTCGAACTTAGTTGTAGTTTTAGTTTAATTTGAATTGGAATATATACCGCAGGAGGTCTGAATAAAGATAAAGATAGCTCTCCGGTAGAGAAATAAAATAAGAAGACTCCGGTGGTAGAAGACGGAAGTCTAAGAATAAATACAGCCCAATGAAGATAGACGGAAGATAGAAATCAGGTAAAGATTTGATATGGAGACATATGTTTGGATTCCAAATAGAGTATTGTATTCGGTTTTATATATTCTTTAAAATCATACCCACTATTTGAGTCGGAAAAACAAAATCATTTTGATTAGAAGCGACTTACAAACAATTTAATAACTCTCTTAGATATCGAATACATGTGATACTTTGCACTGGATACAGATTAGATACGGATTGGATTGGAATTGGACATGGATTGGTTTTGGAATGGACTTGGAATAGAGAGGGATTTGGTGTGCAATGAATTTGGATTGGATTAGATTTGAATTGGATTGCATTGGATCTGGATTGGACTCAAATTGGAGTTGGATTGAATTTGAATTGGATTGTATTTAGATTGCATTGAACGTGGAATAGATTTGAATTTTATTGTATCTGGAATGGATTTGGATTGTATTTGCATTGAAATCGGATCCAATATAATTCTATTTGGATTGGATAAGATTGGATTTAAAGTGGATTATATTGGAATTGTAAATTGGAATCTATTTGAAAAGGATTTGTATTTGGACTGTAATTGCAGTGAAATCGAATTGGATTTTCATTAGATTAGATTCGAGTTGTATGGATTTGGATTGGATTTGAACTGGGTTTGAAATAGATCTGGATTGGATTGGATTAGATTTGGATTGGATTTGGATTAGATTAGAATTGGACTGATTGAATTTGGATTGGATATAAATTGGAATTGGGTTGGATTTGGATTTGCATTGAATATGGATTGGATTTGTTTTGTATTTGGGATTGAGTTAAATTTAATTTGAATTGGATTTCGAGTTGCATTGCGTGTGGATTGATTTTGGATTGAACTCCAATTGGATGTGGATTGGATTTGGAGTGGAGTTGAATTCAAATTTTTGTATTTGGATTGAATTGTATTGATTTGCAATGAAATTGGATTGATTTAGATCAAATTTGATTGAATTGGGATAACATTGGATTGGATTAAATTTGAAATATACTCAAATATGATTTTTATTTGAATTGGATTTAGTTTGTATTTGCATTGAAACTGTACTGGATTTGGATTAAATTTGGATTGGATTCGAGTTGGATTTGGATTGGAGTAGGACTTGATTTGTATTCGATTTGGACTGGATTGGATTTTGGATGTGAATAGGATTTTGAATGGATTTGGTTTAGATTGAGTTTGATTAGATTTGTATTGAATTTCTATATGATTAGAATTGGACCTGATAGAGGTTGGACTAGATTAGATTTAAATTGCATTTGGATTGGATTGAATTTGCAATAGATTTGAATTGGATTTGATGGTTTGAATTGTGATTGAATTTGGATTGGATTTGGATAAGATTAGATTGTAATGGAATTGAATTTGGATTTGAATTGTATTGGAATTGTATTGAATTTTGATTGGATGTGATTTGAATTGAATTTGGATTGCATCTGCTGGATATGTATTGAATTATTGAATTTGTATTGATTTTGAGTTGTGTTTCAATTGGATTTGGATTGGATATAAATTAGATTTGGCTTGGATTTGGATTTGATTTGGATTGGATTTGGATTGATTTGGATTGGATTTTGATTGGATTTTGATTGGATTTGGATTGGATTTGGATTGGATTTGGATAGGGATTGGATAGGATTTGGATTTGGATTGGATTTGGATTGGATTTTGATTAGATTTGGATTGGATTTGGATTGGTTTTGGATAGGATTTGGATAGGATTTGATTTGAATTGGATTTGATTGACTTTTGGATTGTATTTGGATTGTATTTGGATTGGAGTGGATTGGATTTGATTGATTGATTTGATTGATTGGATTTTTGATTGGGTTTGGATATGATTTGCATTAGATTGAATTTTGATTGGGTTTGAATATGATTTGTATTAGATTGAATTTGATTTAATTTGATTAAGATTTGGATTGATTTGGATGGATTCAAATTGAATTTTGATTGGAATTTGGATTGATTAGATTTGGATTGGATTTGGATTTGATCCGGATTTGATTTTGAATAGATTTTGTAATTGGATTGTGTTTAGTTTGAATTGTATGTGGACTGAATTTCGATTTGAGTTGGAATGATATTTGATTTGTATTAGATTAGCGTTGATCTGTTGGTTTTTTATTGGATTTTGAATAGGCTTTTGAATAAATGAAGGTATTCTATCATAATAAGAATACTGATTGAATAAATAATAAAAAAATAAATCCCATGTTGTACAATGTTGATGCTGAAAACGTTTGAAAATGAAATACCTTCACAAGTTGGATCCTTGAAGATCCTAATAAAAATAATAACATAGAAATAATATTTAAATGTACATTAGACAATACTCGTCAACATCTTAGAGAGTAGAGGTGAGCGGGATTGTAGTGGTAGTAATGAGGTTATTTAAAAATATTAAGAAATTAAAGTTAAGCAAAATTCAATATTATTTAATAAAGTTATACATCTTTGCATATCACAAATTCTTGAACATGCGATATAACCAAAGTTATGAAAGTTTCAGTGCATTGCTGACAATTCGCCAAAATGTGGGCAAAATTATATTGTAACTAATGAGCTTGAAGGCATTAATGGTAAGACATGGCAACAAGGTATGAATGGCATCGAATGGAGTGTTAACTCATCACTAGTGGACCATGTCTCATATGTCCATGGCAGATATGAGTAAAACAGGCAAGAATGTTTCTTGAATTTTTGACCGATGTGTTGGAACGCATCGAAGGTGGGACGTAACACCCCTGGGCGGAGACTACCATAGCGTAGTGCCCATTCTCGACCAGGACCTACAGGAGTAGGTCCAGCGGCGGAGGACCTACAGGAGTAGGTCCAGTTCCCGGTGGCATTGGTAGGCAGCGGTAAGCGGGTGGCAGCACCGCCCCTGCTGGTCGAAATGTCGCCGGAGGTAGCAGTTCCCGATGACGATTAAGTCAGAGAGCGGGTAGAACTGCTCTCTACTTAAATTGTCGTTCGGAGGTAGCAGCATTAGCTCCGATGAGGAGCTTTGGTTGGTCTGGTCGCGACAATAGTTAATTCGGATGTTGTTTGTTTCAATACAATTACTTCAGTAAATCTACTGAAATAATCAACTAATACAAGCAAGAAGTGTCTTGAAGGTAGCGGTCCAAGAAAATCGTTAGCCACGTCCGTCCAAGGTTTTTTCTTGGCATCTTTGTACGTTGTATTTAATTTGGAGGCCCTGCATTGTTGAAAAACTAAAGATGCATGAACCACAACTTTTTACATACTTCTCGACTTGATTATCCATTCGTGGCCACCAAACCTTTTGTCGCAACCGTCGCTTCATCAAACTCATGCCTGGGTGTCCATCGTGAGCACACTGGAGAACAGTGTGTTGGAGTGATTCAGGAATAATCAGCCGATCTCCTCTCATCAAAACACCATTAGCTAAATAAATTTCGTACTTAAACGGCCCAAAATCTTTCAATCCGTCCGTCCACGACCCGGTCAGGAGAGAATTTTCAAGTTCTCGTAAGGTATCGTCATGATTCGTGGCTTCATACACTTGAGCTAGAGTAACTGCTTTGGGTATTGAATGATCCAAAAGTTGATTGATGTAACGATTTACTGGTATGTCAAAATCGTATTAACAATTTGCAAATGATTTTTTTTGTTGATGTGTAGCACTTCTGTTTAAATAATTGCACCGATAATTCACTTCAAATTATCACTGAATACTCACATTTTCTCCTCGTCGCCAATGTCATAATTGGTTAAATTCAGAGGATTCGGATATCTTTCTTAATGAACGCCAAAGAGCAACTCTTTACCAACACCATATATTGAACTGTCTTCTACAGTATTCTGTTTCCAACTCATAATTAGAACGTACCAGAAACCCATGGCCAACTAACGATTCTAATAGGATACTACACCAGCCACCCTCAGCATGGTCTTGCTTTGCAGCCGCTTATCTTACCGCACGGCTAAGGAGGGCCCACTTATTTTAAGTGTGTAGGATCTTTATTAAAGTTACATTTTGAGGACTGTAAGACTCTCTGGTCAAATTGTAACAGGTTCCGGATGTTCTGCGTTGGGCAGCATATTAGTTCTAGTTTCTAGGAAAAGCATAAAACATGATGATGATAAAATGACAAGCAGATGAAAAAATGAATTTTTAACAATTTGAGTCCCCATGAGCCAATTTGAGGTTTCGCATGGGGAAAGTATACTAGAAGGGTTTCCGCGTCGAATGGGCCGAGTTTCATCAAAATCGGATTATTCTACGCAAAGTTATGCTTATTTGAACTTCGACAAAATTTTGCATATCTCAACCTTTTTGTCTAGCCCCTGTAGGGGAAGGTGGGTAGACTTGATCCCCGGGGAGACTTGATCACCCCCTGTTTTATTGAGAACTAAAGTAGTTTTGTGCTAGCGTATTTTTTAATATAGATCCTCTAAACAAATGACCTTTATGTGGTGAGTTATTTTTTGGATTGACAACCTTATTTATTCTGCAGGGCGATTTCAGCGTTTTGACCTTCGAAAAGATTTTTTTATTGGCCACGCAAAAATTTGAACTA
>NW_026943432.1:0-15493 GCF_024139115.2 Armigeres subalbatus | reverse complement strand
ATTTCTTCATTCTTCATTCTTCATTCTTCATTCTTCATTCTTCATTCTTCATTCTTCATTCTTCATTCTTCATTTTTCATTCTTCATTCTTCATTCTTCATTCTTCATTCTTTATTCTTCATTCTTCATTCTTCATTCTTCATTCTTCATTCTTCATTCTTCATTCTTCATTCTTCATTCTTCATTCTTTATTCTTCATTCTTCATTCTTCATTCTTCATTCTTCATTCTTCATTCTTCATTCTTCATTCTTCATTCTTCATTCTTCATTCTTCATTCTTCATTCTTCATTCTTCATTCTTCATTCTTCATTCTTCATTCTTTATTCTTCATTCTTCATTCTTCATTCTTCATTCTTCATTCTTCATTCTTCATTCTTCATTCTTCATTCTTCATTCTTCATTCTTTATTCTTCATTCTTCATTCTTCATTCTTCATTCTTCATTCTTCATTCTTCATTCTTTATTCTTCATTCTTCATTCTTCATTCTTCATTCTTCATTCTTTGTTCTTCATTCTTCATTCTTCATTCTTCATTCTTCATTCTTCATTCTTCATTCTTCATTCTTCATTCTTCATTCTTCATTCTTCATTCTTCATTCTTCATTCTTCATTCTTCATTCTTCATTCTTCATTCTTCATTCTTCATTCTTCATTCTTCATTCTTCATTCTTCATTTTCCATTCTTCATTCTTCATTCTTCATTCTTCATTCTTCATTCTTCATTCTTCATTCTTCATTCTTCATTCTTCATTCTTCATTCTTCATTCTTCATTCTTCATTCTTCATTCTTCATTCTTCATTCTTCATTCTTCATTCTTCATTCTTCATTCTTCATTCTTCATTCTTCATTCTTCATTCTTCATTCTTCATTCTTCATTCTTCATTCTTCATTCTTCATTCTTCATTCTTCATTCTTCATTCTTCATTCTTCATTCTTCATTCTTCATTCTTCATTCTTCATTCTTCATTCTTCATTCTTCATTCTTCATTCTTCATTCTTCATTCTTCATTCTTCATTCTTCATTCTTCATTCTTCATTCTTCATTCTTCATTCTTCATTCTTTATTCTTCATTCTTCATTCTTCATTCTTCATTCTTCATTCTTTTTTCTTCATTCTTCATTCTTCATTCTTCATTCTTCATTTTCTTCATTCTTCATTCTTCATTCTTCATTCTTCATTCTTTATTCTTCATTCTTCATTCTTCATTCTTCATTCTTCATTCTTCATTCTTCATTCTTCATTCTTCATTCTTCATTCTTCATTCTTCATTCTTTATTCTTCATTCTTCATTCTTCATTCTTCATTCTTCATTTTTCATTTAACATTCTTCATTCTTCATTCTTCATTCTTCATTCTTCATTCTTCATTCTTCATTCTTCATTCTTCATTCTTCATTCTTCATTCTTCATTCTTCGTTCTTCATTCTTCATTCTTCATTCTTCATTCTTCATTCTTCATTCTTCATTCTTCATTCTTCATTCTTCATTCTTCATTCTTCATTCTTCATTCTTCATTCTTCATTCTTCATTCTTCATTCTTCATTCTTCATTCTTCATTCTTCATTCTTCATTCTTCATTCTTCATTCTTCATTCTTTATTCTTCATTCTTCATTCTTCATTCTTCATTCTTCATTCTTCATTCTTCATTCTTCATTCTTCATTCTTCATTCTTTATTCTTCATTCTTCATTCTTCATTCTTCATTCTTCATTCTTCATTCTTCATTCTTCATTCTTCATTCTTCATTCTTCATTCTTCATTCTTCATTCTTCATTCTTCATTCTTCATTCTTCATTCTTCATTCTTCATTCTTCATTCTTTATTCTTCATTCTTCATTCTTCATTCTTCATTCTTCATTCTTCATTCTTCATTCTTCATTCTTCATTCTTCATTCTTCTTCATTCTTCATTCTTCATTCTTCATTCTTCATTCTTCATTCTTCATTCTTCATTCTTCATTCTTCATTCTTCATTCTTCATTCTTCATTCTTCATTCTTCATTCTTCATTCTTCATTCTTCATTCTTCATTCTTCATTCTTCATTCTTCATTCTTCATTCTTCATTCTTCATTCTTCATTCTTCATTCTTCATTCTTCATTCTTCATTCTTCATTCTTCATTCTTCATTCTTCATTCTTCATTCTTCATTCTTCATTCTTCATTCTTCATTCTTCATTCTTCATTCTTCATTCTTCATTCTTCATTCTTCATTTTCGCTTCTTCATTCTTCATTCTTCATTCTTCATTCTTCATTCTTCATTCTTCATTCTTCATTCTTCATTCTTCATTCTTCATTCTTCATTCTTCATTCTTCATTCTTCATTCTTCATTCTTCATTCTTCATTTCTTCATTCTTCATTCTTCATTCTTCATTCTTCATTCTTCATTCTTTATTCTTCATTCTTCATTCTTCATTCTTCATTCTTCATTCTTCATTCTTCATTCTTCATTCTTCATTCTTCATTCTTCATTCTTCATTCTTCATTCTTCATTCTTCATTCTTCATTTCTTCATTCTTCATTCTTCATTCTTCATTCTTCATTCTTCATTCTTCATTCTTCATTCTTCATTCTTCATTCTTCATTCTTCATTCTTCATTCTTCATTCTTCATTCTTCATTTTCTTCATTCTTCATTCTTCATTCTTCATTCTTCATTCTTCATTCTTCATTCTTCATTCTTCATTCTTCATTCTTCATTCTTCATTCTTCATTCTTCATTCTTCATTCTTCATTCTTCATTCTTCATTCTTCATTCTTCATTCTTCATTCTTCATTCTTCATTCTTCATTCTTCATTCTTCATTCTTCATTCTTCATTCTTCATTCTTCATTCTTCATTCTTCATTCTTCATTCTTCATTCTTCATTCTTCATTCTTCATTCTTCATTCTTTATTCTTCATTCTTCATTCTTCATTCTTCATTCTTCATTCTTCATTCTTCATTCTTCATTCTTCATTCTTCATTCTTCATTCTTCATTCTTCATTCTTCATTCTTCATTCTTTATTCTTCATTCTTCATTCTTCATTCTTCATTCTTCATTCTTCATTCTTCATTCTTCATTCTTCATTCTTCATTCTTCATTCTTCATTCTTCATTCTTCATTCTTCATTCTTCATTCTTCATTCTTCATTCTTCATTCTTCATTCTTCATTCTTCATTCTTCATTCTTCATTCTTCATTCTTCATTCTTCATTCTTCATTCTTCATTCTTCATTCTTCATTCTTCATTCTTCATTCTTCATTCTTCATTCTTCATTCTTCATTCTTCATTCTTCATTCTTTATTCTTCATTCTTCATTCTTCATTCTTCATTCTTCATTCTTCATTCTTCATTCTTCATTCTTCATTCTTCATTCTTCATTCTTCATTCTTCATTCTTCATTCTTCATTCTTCATTCTTCATTCTTCATTCTTCATTCTTCATTCTTCATTCTTCATTCTTCATTCTTCATTCTTCATTCTTCATTCTTCATTCTTCATTCTTCATTCTTCATTCTTCATTCTTCATTCTTCATTCTTCATTCTTCATTCTTCATTCTTCATTCTTCATTCTTCATTCTTCATTCTTCATTCTTCATTCTTCATTCTTCATTCTTCATTCTTCATTCTTCATTCTTCATTCTTCATTCTTCATTCTTCATTCTTCATTCTTCATTCTTCATTCTTCATTCTTCATTCTTCATTCTTCATTCTTCATTCTTCATTCTTCATTCTTTATTCTTCATTCTTCATTCTTCATTCTTCATTCTTCATTCTTCATTTCTTCATTCTTCATTCTTCATTCTTCATTCTTCATTCTTCATTCTTCATTCTTCATTCTTCATTCTTCATTCTTCATTCTTCATTCTTCATTCTTCATTCTTCATTCTTCATTCTTCATTCTTCATTCTTCATTCTTCATTCTTCATTCTTCATTCTTCATTCTTCATTCTTCATTCTTCATTCTTCATTCTTCATTCTTCATTCTTCATTCTTCATTCTTCATTCATTCTTCATTCTTCATTCTTCATTCTTCATTCTTCATTCTTCATTCTTCATTCTTCATTCTTCATTCTTCATTCTTCATTCTTCATTCTTCATTCTTCATTCTTCATTCTTCATTCTTCATTCTTCATTCTTCATTCTTCATTCTTTCTTCATTCTTCATTCTTCATTCTTCATTCTTCATTCTTCATTCTTCATTCTTCATTCTTCATTCTTCATTCTTCATTCTTCATTCTTCATTCTTCATTCTTCATTCTTCATTCTTCATTCTTCATTCTTCATTCTTCATTCTTCATTCTTCATTCTTCATTCTTCATTCTTATTCTTCATTCTTCATTCTTCATTCTTCATTCTTCATTCTTCATTCTTCATTCTTCATTCTTCATTCTTCATTCTTCATTCTTCATTCTTCATTCTTCATTCTTCATTCTTCATTCTTCATTCTTCATTCTTCATTCTTCATTCTTCATTCTTCATTCTTCATTTCTTCATTCTTCATTCTTCATTCTTCATTCTTCATTCTTCATTCTTCATTCTTCATTCTTCATTCTTCATTCTTCATTCTTCATTCTTCATTCTTCATTCTTCATTCTTCATTCTTCATTCTTCATTCTTCATTCTTCATTCTTCATTCTTCATTCTTCATTCTTCATTCTTCATTCTTCATTCTTCATTCTTCATTCTTCATTCTTCATTCTTCATTCTTCATTCTTCATTCTTCATTCTTCATTCTTCATTCTTTATTCTTCATTCTTCATTCTTCATTCTTCATTCTTCATTCTTCATTCTTCATTCTTCATTCTTCATTCTTCATTCTTCATTCTTCATTCTTCATTCTTCATTCTTCATTCTTCATTCTTCATTCTTCATTCTTCATTCTTCATTCTTCATTCTTCATTCTTCATTCTTCATTCTTCATTCTTCATTCTTCATTCTTCATTCTTCATTCTTCATTCTTCATTCTTCATTCTTCATTCTTCATTCTTCATTCTTCATTCTTCATTCTTCATTCTTCATTCTTCATTCTTCATTCTTTATTCTTCATTCTTCATTCTTCATTCTTCATTCTTCATTCTTCATTCTTCATTCTTTATTCTTCATTCTTCATTCTTCATTCTTCATTCTTTATTCTTCATTCTTCATTCTTCATTCTTCATTCTTCATTCTTCATTCTTCATTCTTCATTCTTCATTCTTCATTCTTCATTCTTCATTCTTCATTCTTCATTCTTCATTCTTCATTCTTCATTCTTCATTCTTCATTCTTCATTCTTCATTCTTCATTCTTCATTCTTCATTCTTCATTCTTCATTCTTCATTCTTCATTCTTCATTCTTCATTCTTCATTCTTTGTTCTTCATTCTTCATTCTTCATTCTTCATTCTTCATTCTTCATTCTTCATTCTTCATTCTTCATTCTTCATTCTTCATTCTTCATTCTTCATTCTTCATTCTTCATTCTTCATTCTTCATTCTTCATTCTTCATTCTTCATTCTTCATTCTTCATTCTTCATTCTTCATTCTTCATTCTTCATTCTTCATTCTTCATTCTTCATTCTTCATTCTTCATTCTTCATTCTTCATTCTTCATTCTTCATTCTTCCTTTCTTCATTCTTCATTTTTCATTCTTCATTCTTCATTCTTCATTCTTCATTCTTCATTCTTCATTCTTCATTCTTCATTTCTTCATTCTTCATTCTTCATTCTTCATTCTTCATTCTTCATTCTTCATTCTTCATTCTTCATTCTTCATTCTTCATTCTTCATTCTTCATTCTTCATTCTTCATTCTTCATTCTTCATTCTTCATTCTTTATTCTTCATTCTTCATTCTTCATTCTTCATTCTTCATTCTTCATTCTTCATTCTTCATTCTTCATTCTTCATTCTTTATTCTTCATTCTTCATTCTTCATTTCTTCATTCTTCATTCTTCATTCTTCATTCTTCATTCTTCATTCTTCATTCTTCATTCTTCATTCTTCATTCTTCATTCTTCATTCTTCATTCTTCATTCTTCATTCTTCATTCTTCATTCTTCATTCTTCATTCTTCATTCTTCATTCTTCATTCTTCATTCTTCATTCTTCATTCTTCATTTCTTCATTCATCATTCTTCATTTCTTCATTCATCATTCTTCATTCTTCATTCTTCATTCTTCATTCTTCATTCTTCATTCTTCATTCTTCATTCTTCATTCTTCATTCTTCATTCTTCATTCTTCATTCTTCATTCTTCATTCTGCATTCTTCATTCCTCATTTTTCGTTTTTCATTCTGCATTCTTCATTCTTCATTCTTCATTCTTCATTCTTCATTCTTCATTCTTCATTCTTCATTCTTCATTCTTCATTCTTCATTCTTCATTCTTCATTCTTCATTCTTCATTCTTCATTCTTCATTCTTCATTCTTCATTCTTCATTCTTCATTCTTCATTCTTCATTCTTCATTCTTCATTTCTTCATTCTTCATTCTTCATTCTTCATTCTTCATTCTTCATTCTTGTTCTTCATTTCTTCATTCATCATTCTTCATTCTTCATTCTTCATTCTTTCATTCTTCATTCTTCATTCTTCATTCTTCATTCTTCATTCTTCATTCTTCATTCTTCATTCTTCATTCTTCATTCTTCATTCTTCATTCTTCATTCTTCATTCTTCATTCTTCATTCTTCATTCTTCATTCTTCATTCCTCATTCTTCATTCTTCATTCTTCATTCTTCATTCTTCATTCTTCATTTCTTCATTCATCATTCTTCATTTCTTCATTCATCATTCTTCATTCTTCATTCTTCATTCTTCATTCAGCATTCTTCATTCTTCATTCTTCATTCTTCATTCTTCATTCTTCATTCTTCATTCTTCATTCTTCATTCTTCATTCTTCATTCTTCATTCATCATTTATCATTCTTCATTCTTCATTCATCATTCTTCATTCTTCATTCTTCATTCTTCATTCTTCATTCTTCATTCTTCATTCTTCATTCTTCATTCTTCATTCTTCATTCTTCATTCTTCATTCTTCATTCTTCATTCTTCATTCTTCATTCTTCATTCTTCATTCTTCATTCTTCATTCTTCATTCTTCATTCTTCATTCTTCATTCTTCATTCTTCATTCTTCCTTCTTCATTCATTGTTCATTCTTCATTTTTCATTCTTCATTCTTCGTTCTTTATTCTTCATTCTTCATTCTTCATTCTTCATTCTTCATTCTTCATTCTTCATTCTTCATTCTTCATTCTTCATTCTTCATTCTTCATTCTTCATTCTTCATTCTTCATTCTTCATTCTTCATTCTTCATTCTTCATTCTTCATTCTTCATTCTTCATTCTTCATTCTTCATTTCTTCATTCTTCATTCTTCATTCTTCATTCTTCATTTCTTCATTCTTCATTCTTCATTTCTTCATTCTTCATTCTTCATTATTCATTCTCCATCTATTCTTCATTCTTCATTCTTCATTCTTCATTCTTCATTCTTCATTCTTCATTCTTCATTCTTCATTCTTCATTCTTCATTCTTATTTCTTCATTCTTCATTCTTCATTCTTCATTCTTCATTCTTCATTCTTCATTCTTCATTCTTTATTCTTCATTCTTCATTCTTCATTCTTCATTCTTCATTCTTCATTCTTCATTCTTCATTCTTCATTCTTCATTCTTCATTCTTCATTCTTCATTCTTCATTCTTCATTCTTATTCTTCATTCTTCATTCTTCATTCTTCATTCTTCATTCTTCATTCTTCATTCTTCATTCCTCATTCTTCATTCTTCATTCTTCATTCTTCATTCTTCATTCTTCATTCTTCATTCTTCATTCTTCATTCTTCATTCTTCATTCTTCATTCTTCATTCTTCATGCTTCATTTTTCATTTTTCATTCTTCATTCTTCTTTTTTATTTCTTCATTCTTCATTCTTCTTTCTTCTTTCTTTATTCTTCATTCTTCATTCTTCATTCTTCATTCTTCATTCTTCATTCTTCATTCTTCATTCTTCATTCTTCATTCTTCATTCTTCATTCTTCATTCTTCATTCTTCATTCTTCATTCTTCATTCTTCATTCTTCATTCTTCATTCTTCATTCTTCATTCTTCATTCCTCATTCAGCATCCTTCATTCTTCATTCTTCATCTATTCTTCATTCTTCATTCTTCATTCTTCATTCTTCATTCTTCATTCTTCATTCTTCATTCTTCATTCTTCATTCTTCATTCTTCATTCTTCATTCTTCATTCTTCATTCTTCATTCATTCTTCATTCTTCATTCTTCATTCTTCATTCTTCATTCTTCATTCTTCATTCTTCATTCTTCATTCTTCATTCTTCATTCTTCATTCTTCATTCTTCTTCATTCTTCATTCTTCATTCTTCATTCTTCATTCTTCATTCTTCATTCTTCATTCTTCATTCTTCTTCATTCTTCATTCTTCATTCTTCATTCTTCATTCTTCATTCTTCATTCTTCATTCTTCATTCTTCATTCTTCATTCTTCATTCTTCATTCTTCATTCTTCATTCTTCATTCTTCATTCTTCATTCTTCATTCTTCATTCTTCATTCTTCATTCTTCATTCTTCATTCTTCATTCTTCATTCTTCATTCTTCATTCTTCATTCTTCATTCTTCATTCTTCATTCTTCATTCTTCATTCTTCATTCTTCATTCTTCATTCTTCATTCTTCATTCTTCATTCTTCATTCTTCATTCTTCATTCTTCATTCTTCATTCTTCATTCTTCATTCTTCTTCATTCTTCATTCTTCATTCTTCATTCTTCATTCTTCATTCTTCATTCTTCATTCATTCTTCATTCTTCATCATTCTTCATTCTTCATTCTTCATTCTTCATTCTTCATTCTTCATTCTTCATTCTTCATTCTTCATTCTTCATTCTTCATTCTTCATTCTTCATTCTTCATTCTTCATTCTTCATTCTTCATTCTTCATTCTTCATTCTTCATTTCTTCATTCTTCATTCTTCATTCTTCATTCTTCATTCTTCATTTCTTCATTCTTCATTCTTCATTCTTCATTCTTCATTCTTCATTCTTCATTCTTCATTCTTCATTCTTCATTCTTCATTCTTCATTCTTCATTCTTCATTCTTCATTCTTCATTCTTCATTCTTCATTCTTCATTCTTCATTCTTCATTCTTCATTCTTCATTCTTCTTCATTCTTCATTCTTCATTCTTCATTCTTCATTCTTCATTCTTCATTCTTCATTCTTCATTCTTCATTCTTCATTCTTCATTCTTCATTCTTCATTCTTCATTCTTCATTTCTCATTCTTCATTCTTCATTCTTCATTCTTCATTTCTCATTCTTCATTCTTCATTTCTTCATTTCTTCATTCTTCATTCTTCATTCTTCATTCTTCATTCTTCATTTCTTCATTCTTCATTCTTCATTCTTCATTCTTCATTCTTGTTCTTCATTCTTCATTCTTCATTTCTTCATTCTTTATTCTTCATTCTTCATTCTTCATTCTTCATTCTTCATTCTTCATTCTTCATTCTTCATTCTTCATTCTTCATTCTTCATTCTTCATTCTTCATTCTTCATTCTTCATTCTTCATTCTTCATTCTTCATTCTTCATTCTTCATTCTTTATTCTTCATTCTTCATTCTTCATTCTTCATTCTTCATTCTTCATTTTTCATTCTTCATTCTTCATTCTTCATTCTTCATTCATCATTCCTCATTCAGCATCCTTCATTCTTCATTCTTCATCTATTCTTCATTCTTCATTCTTCATTCTTCATTCTTCATTCTTCATTCTTCATTCTTCATTCTTCATTCTTCATTCTTCATTCTTCATTCTTCATTCTTCATTCTTCATTCTTCATTCTTCATTCTTCATTCTTCATTCTTCATTCTTCATTCTTCATTCTTCATTCTTCATTCTTCATTCTTCATTCTTCATTCTTCATTCTTCATTCTTCATTCTTCATTCTTCATTCTTCATTCTTCATTCTTCATTCTTCATTCTTCATTCTTCATTCTTCATTCTTCATTCTTCATTCCTCATTCTTCATTCTTCATTCTTCATTCTTCATTCTGCATTCTTCATTCTTCATTCTTCATTCTTCATTCTTCATTCCTCATTTTTCGTTTTTCATTCTGCATTCTTCATTCTTTATTCTTCATTCTTCATTCTTCATTCTTCATTCTTCATTCTTCATTCTTCATTCTTCTCTATTCTCTATTCTTCATTCTACATTCTACATCCTTCATCTTTCATTTTTCTTTCTGCATCCTTCATTCTTCATTCTTCATTCGGCATTCTTCATCCTTTTTTCTTCATTCTTCATTCTTCATTCTTCATTCTTCATTCTTCATTCTTCATTCTTCATTCTTCATTCTTCATTCTTCATTCTTCATTCTTCATTCTTTATTCTTCATTCTTCATTCTTCATTCTTCATTCTTCATTCTTCATTCTTCATTCTTCATTCTTTATTCTTCATTCTTCATTCTTCATTCTTCATTCTTCATTCTTCATTCTTCATTCTTCATTCTTCATTCTTCATTCTTCTTTCTTCATTCTTCTGTCTTTATTCTTCATTCTTCATTCTTCATTCTACGTTCTTCATTCTTCATTCTTCATTCTATTCTTCATTCTTCATTCTTCATTCTTCATTCTTCATTCTTCATTCTTCATTCTTCGTTCATTCTTCATTTCTTCATTCTTCATTCTTCATTCTTCATTTTTTCATTCTTCATTCTTCATTCTTCATTCTTCATTCTTCATTCTTCATTCTTCATTCTTCATTCTTCATTCTTCATTCTTCATTCTTCATTCTTCATTCTTCATTCTTCATTCTTCATTCTTCATTCTTCATTCTTCATTCTTCATTCTTCATTCTTCATTCTTCATTCTTCATTCTTCATTCTTCATTCTTCATTCTTCATTATTCATTCATTCTTCATTCCTCATTTTTCGTTTTTCATTCTGCATTCTTCATTCCTAATTTTTCATTCTTCATTCTGCATACTTCGTTCTTCATTCTTCATTCTTCATTCTTCATTCTTCATTCTTCATTCTTCATTCTTCATTCTTCATTCTTCATTCTTCATTCTTCATTCTTCATTCTTCATTCTTCATTCTTCATTCTTCATTCTTCATTCTTCATTCTTCATTCTTCATTCTTCATTCTTCATTCTTCATTCTTCATTCTTTATTCTTCCTTCTTCATTCTTCATTCTTCATTCTTCATTCTTCATTCTTCATTCTTCATTCTTCATTCTTCATTCTTCATTCTTCATTCTTCATTCTTCATTCTTCATTCTTCATTCTTCATTCTTCATTCTTCATTCTTCATTCTTCATTCTTCATTCTTCATTCTTCATTCTTCATTCTTCATTCTTCTTCATTCTTCATTCTTCATTCTTCATTCTTCATTCTTCATTCTTCATTCTTCATTCTTCATTCTTCATTCTTCATTCTTCATTCTTCATTCTTCATTCTACATTCTTCATTCTTCATTCTTCATTCTTCATTCTTCATTCTTCATTCTTCATTCTTCATTCTTCATTCTTCATTCTTCATTCTTCATTCTTAATCCTTCTTTCTTCATCCTTCATTCTTGATCCTTCATTCATCATTCTTCATTCTTCATTCTTCATTCTTCATTCTTCATTCTTCATTCTTCATTCTTCATTCTTCATTCTTCATTCTTCATTCTTCATTCTTCATTCTTCATTCTTCATTCTTCATTCTTCTTTTTTCTTCATTCTTCATTCTTCATTCTTCATTCTTCATTTCTTCATTCTTCATTCTTTATTCTTCATTCTTCATTCTTCATTCTTCATTCTTTTTATTCTTCATTCTTCATTCTTCATTCTTCATTCTTCATTCTTCATTCTTCATTCTTCATTTTTCATTCTTCATTCTTCATTCTTCATTCTTCATTCTTCATTCTTCATTCTTCATTCTTCATTCTTCATTCTTCATTCTTCATTCTTCATTCTTCATTCTTCATTTCTTCATTCTTCATTCTTCATTCTTCATTCTTCATTTCTTCATTCTTCATTCTTCATTCTTCATTCTTCATTCTTCATTCTTCATTCTTCATTCTTCATTCTTCATTCTTCTTTCTTCATTCTTCATTCTTCATTCTTCATTCTTCATTCTTCATTCTTCATTCTTCATTCTTCATTCTTCATTCTTCTTTATTTCTTCATTCTTCATTCATTTCTTCATTCTTCATTCTTCATTCTTCATTCTTCATTCTTCATTCTTCATTCTTCATTCTTCATTCTTCATTCTTCATTCTTCATTCTTCATTCTTCATTCTTCATTTCTTCATTCTTCATTCTTCTTTTCTTCTTTCATCTTTCTTCTTTCTTCATTCTTCATTCTTCATTCTTCATTCCTTCATTTCTTCATTTCTTCTTTTCTTCATTTTTTCTTTTCTTCATTCTTCATTTCCTCATTCTTCATTCTTCATTCTTCATTCTTCATTCTTCATTTCTTCATTCTTCATTCTTCATTTCTTCATTCTTCATTCTTCATTCTTCATTCTTCATTCTTCATTTCTTCATTCTTCATTCTTATTTCTTCATTCTTCATTCTTCATTTCTTCATTCTTCATTCTTCATTCTTCATTCTTCATTCTTCATTCTTCATTCTTCATTTCTTCATTCTTCATTTCCTCATTTCTTCATTCTTCATTCTTCATTCTTCATTTCTTCATTCTTCATTCTTCATTCTTCATTCTTCATTCTTCATTCTTCATTCTTCATTCTTCATTCTTCATTTCTTCTTTATTTCTTCATTCTTCATTCTTCATTCTTCATTCTTCATTCTTCATTTCCCGTTCTTCATTCTTGTTCTTCATTCTTCATTCTTCATTCTTCATTCTTCATTCTTCATTCTTCATTCTTCATTCTTCATTCTTCATTCTTCATTCTTCATTCTTCATTCTTCATTCTTCATTCTTCATTCTTCATTCTTCATTCTTCATTCTTCATTCTTCATTCTTCATTCTTCATTCTTCATTCTTCATTCTTCATTTCTTCATTTTTCATTCTTCATTCTTCATTCTTCATTCTTCATTCTTCATTCTTCATTCTTCATTCTTCATTCTTCATTCTTCATTCTTCATTTTCTTCATTCTTCATTCTTCATTCTTCATTCTTCATTCTTCATTCTTCATTCTTCATTTTCTTCATTCTTCATTCTTCATTCTTCATTCTTCATTCTTCATTCTTCATTCTTCATTCTTCATTCTTCATTCTTCATTCTTCATTTCTTCATTTCTTCATTTCTTCATTTCTTCATTTCTTCATTTCTTCATTTCTTCATTTCTTCATTTCTTCATTCTTCATTCTTCATTCTTCATTCTTCATTCTTCATTCTTCATTCTTCATTCTTCATTCTTCATTCTTCATTCTTCATTCTTCATTCTTCATTCTCAATTCTTGATTTTTTATTCTTCATTCTTCATTCTTCATTCTTCATTCTACATTCTTCACTCTTCATTCTTCATTTTTCATTCTTCATTTTTCATTCTTCATTCTTCATTCTTCATTCTTCATTCTTCATTCTTCTTTATTGGTTATTCTTCATTCTTAATTCTTCATTCTTCATTCTTCATGTTTCATTCCTCATTATTCATTCTTCATTCTTCATTCTTCATTCTTCATTCTTCATTCTTTATTCTTCATTCTTCATTCTTCATTCTTCATTCTTCATTCTTCATTCTTCATTCTTCATTCTTCATTCTTCATTCTTCATTCTTCATTCTTCATTCTTCATTCTTCATTCTTCATTCTTCATTTCTTCATTCTTCATTTCTTCATTCTTCATTCTTCATTCTTCATTCTTCATTCTTCATTCTTCATTCTTCATTCTTCATTCTTCATTCTTCATTCTTCATTCTTCATTCTTCATTCTTCATTCTTCATTCTTCATTCTTCATTCTTCATTCTTCATTCTTCATTCTTCATTCTTCATTCTTCATTCTTCATTTCTTCATTCTTCATTCCTCATTCTTCATTCTTCATTCTTCATTCTTCATTCTTCATTTCTTCATTCTTCATTTCCTCATTCTTCATTCTTCATTCTTCATTCTTCATTCTTCATTCTTCATTCTTCATTCTTCATTCTTCATTCTTCATTTCTTCATTCTTCATTCTTCTCATTCTTCATTCTTCATTTCTTCATTCTTCATTCTTCATTCTTCATTCTTCCTTCTTCATTCTTCCTTCTTCATTCTTCATTCTTCATTCCTTCATTTATTCATTTCTTCATTTCTTCATTTCTTCATTTCTTCATTCTTCATTCTTCATTCTTCATTCTTCATTCTTCATTCTTCATTCTTCATTCTTCATTCTTCATTCTTCATTCTTCATTCTTCATTCTTCATTCTTCATTCTTCATTCTTCATCTATTCTTCATTCTTCATTCTTCATTCTTCATTCTTCATTCTTCATTCTTCATTCTTCATTCTTCATTCTTCATTCTTCATTCTTCATTCTTCATTCTTCATTCTTCATTCTTCATTCTTCATTTCTTCATTTCTTCATTTCTTCATTTCTTCATTTCTTCATTTCTTCATTTCTTCATTTCTTCATTCTTCATTCTTCATTCTTCATTCTTCATTCTTCATTCTTCATTCTTCATTCTTCATTCTTCATTCTTCATTCTTCATTCTTCATTCTTCATTCTTCATTCTTCATATTCTTCATATTCTTCATTCTTCATTCTTCATTCTTCATTCTTCATTCTTCATTCTTCATTCTTCATTCTTCATTCTTCATTCTTCATTCTTCATTCTTCATTCTTCATTCTTCATTCTTCATTCTTCATTCTTCATTCTTCATTCTTCATTCTTCATTCTTCATTCTTCATTCTTCATTCTTCATTCTTCATTCTTCATTCTTCTCTCTTCATTCTTCATTCTTCATTCTTCATTCTTCATTCTTCATTCTTCATTCTTCATTCTTCATTCTTCATTCTTCATTCTTCATTCTTCATTCTTCATTCTTCATTCTTCATTCTTCATTCTTCATTCTTCATTCTTCATTCTTCATTCTTCATTCTTCGTTCTTTATCCTTCGTTCTTCATTCTTCATTCTTCATTCTTCTTCATTCTTCATTCTTCATTCTTCATTCTTCATTCTTCATTCTTCATTCTTCATTCTTCATTCTTCATTCTTCATTCTTCATTCTTCATTCTTCATCCTTCATTCTTCATTCTTCATTCTTCATTCTTCATTCTTCATTCTTCATTCTTCATTCTTCATTCTTCATTCTTCATTCTTCATTTCTCATTCTTCATTCTTCATTCTTCATTCTTCATTCTTCATTCTTCATTCTTCATTCTTCATTCTTCATTCTTCATTCTTCATTTTCTTCATTCTTCATTCTTCATTCTTCATTCTTCATTCTTCATCCTCCATTCTTCATTCATCATTTTTCATTTAGCATTCTTCATATTCTTCATTCTTCATTCTTCATTCTTCATTCTTCATTCTTCATTCTTCATTTTCTTCA